>NC_090655.1:244978055-245138055 GCF_040937935.1 Hyperolius riggenbachi | reverse complement strand
TCATTTAGGTGTGTTAAGTAGTCATAAAGTTATTGGCGAATGAACGGGAGTGTAAAATATGAAAATTGTTCTGGTTTTAAAAAGGAACCTCAGATGAATAAAAAAAAAAAAACATTCATACATACCTGGGGCTTCCTCCAGACCCCTCTAGCCTAATCGCTCTCTCTGCGCCGTCCTCCGCCTCCTCAATTTTCCGTAAAGGCTCCAATATCTTGGTCAATTGGTGCTTATTGCGCATGCTCAGCCCGGCTGGCACAAGCCTGCACTGTGTCGCTCCTGTCGCTGGATCTCTCCTGGCCGCAGGTGCGAGACAGGGGGAGGGCATGCAGAAACACTGCGCATGCGCTGACTGGCTGAAGATACTGGGACCCCTTACAGAAGATCAACGAGATGGAGGACAGTGCCGAAGGAGCACTCAGGCCGGAGGAAGCCCCAAGTATGTATGAATTTTTTTTTTCGATTCATGCCAGGTACACTTTAAGGGGAAATAACCTGTGGTTGGTAAGCGGATATGCTATCTATATACTATTAGCAGCTACACTACACTGTGCCGCTAAACTATGCTAGACTAAACGACACCAACTTTTTCATTTTAACTTTTCTTTCCCCAACTTTACCAGTGATCACAGTGATTCAACACTGTCTGGCTGCTCATTTGCATCCTGCAGAACATGGATACAGTGTGGCAGGGACTCAGCACTCCTCTTTAAAGTGGACCTGAACTCTTCCTCAGAAGGAAAACAGAGAAATGCACCCTGTATGTATTTAGAGAGTTTAACTTGTTTAATTCCTCCTCATTTGTGTCTACTCACAAATTGTAATTTGATCTCTCCACTGTGTCACATGACTGCCACGGCAGAGATGGCAGATAAGCTCATTTAACAGCACAGGATGTTAACAATATGTCTGCTTTTATGAATCAGGAAGTATAAGTAGAAACAGTGCAGATTTATTTTAGGATTTGTATCAGCTGTAGCAAAGAAATGTTTTTTGTTTAAATGTTATTATGCTGTTGTGTATCTTTTAGAGCAGAGAGGAAGTTCTGAGTTCAGGTCCACCTTAACCACTTTAAAACCAAGCGTGGTGTACTGTATAACCAGCGCTCGGTACTGAAGTAACGCTGCCTCCCAATGGACTGATTGCTGCAGCTGCTATCACTGTAACCCCAAGGACTGGATCAGAGCAACAGAAACTTGCCTATGCTTTCTACATTATACAAGAGCGCTCTCTCTTGTGAAGATCTGCTGATTCTACAATTGCCAGCCACTCAATATATCTTACACTTATAGATGAAGAATGAAAATGTGAAACATATAAGCATATGGCATTCATTCCTTACCTGTGCAGATATCAGCAGATGATCTTTCTGCTTTTATATTCATCATCACATCACTCTCCTCCGTAGACTGCTGATCACTCCTCACATGTCTCCTCTTCTTCCTTTTCAGCTGTCATCATGTCACCCTCTGCTATAGATTGATGATCACTCCTCATGTACATATGTTCTTCATCCTCTTTAATTTTCCTCATCTTGACACCCTCCTCCATAGATGGCTGATCATTCCTCACATATGTCTCTTCTTCCACTTTAATTATTCTCATCATGTCACCCTCCTCCACAGGCTGCTGATCACTCCTTATATTTGTCTCTTCTTCTTCCTCTTTAATTGTCCTCATCATGTCACCCTCCTTCATAGATGGCTGATCACTCCTCACATGTCTTTTTCTTCCTCTTCAACTTCAAGTTTTAAATCAATCCGTTCTTCACTCTAAAGCCAAAAAACACAGAGGATGACATCGTTAAAGCATACCTGAAGCGATAGAAAGGTTATAAGATAGATACTTACATCAGTAGTGGGAAGCCTGTGGATAGTCCAGAGGCTTACCCGAGCTCTCCGCTCCAGTGCAGGGTTCCTCTAAGCATATTTAAGAGAGTATGTCAAACTTTTTCACGAAGCCACACCCCCATGTATGAGCGGGGCCATACTGAGCATGCTTGAGTATGATCCGCACATGCCCGGTAGAGCAAAGCCAGTCATGTACAGCTTTTTCCTCCAAGCATCAGAAGTTTCATGCTACTCGGCATGTTTGGCCCTCACTCACACATGCACAGTATGGCTGCTCTCTTGCTTGCACAGCAGCACACCCATGGAGAAGAAGAGGGGCCCAGGCAGCAGCAATGGGCTCAGGAAGCATCGGGGAAGCCTCTGGACCGTCCTGAGCCATCCCATGACTTAGGTAAGTATCTAATTTTTAATTTAAAACAAAAAGCACAAATGAATTTATAATCTGATACAATCTATTAAGAATATTACACCCTCAGTTTCACCTACTGTACCTGGTAATGTTGAGGGATGATGTCAACTTCCTGTGGACAATCCTGGGAATAAAGAGGACCTGTACATCTCTCTGGTAGGTTTCTGTTACTGGATCCATCTGTAGGAAACACACTGACTGAATACAATGGGCCTGATTCACAAAGCGGTGCAAACTTTTTCGCGGACTTTTGCGCGCGCAATTTGCCGCGATTCTCGCGATTGCGGACTTTTGCGCACGCAATTTGCGGCAAATTGCGCGCGTAAAAGTCCGCAATCGCGCGAATCGCGGCAAATTGCGCGCGCAAAAGTCCGCGAAAAAGTTTGCACCGCTTTGTGAATCAGGCCCATTGTCTCTATGTGATAATCAGATGATGGGGGATCTAGGTATACCCTCCACAGTGCTCTCTGCTTTACAGGAAATTAAAGTCTCCTCTTACCTGGTGACATGAGTGGAAGTTGATGCTCCATAATGGCGTCCTTGTATCCGTTTATATGCTGCCACTCCTGTATGGAGAAATAGACAGTGACATCCTGACACACATAATAATACAGTCACCACTGAGCCTCATGCTTCACACATTATAGATACAGTGGCTTGCAAAAGTATTCACCCCCTTGAAGTTTTCCATATTTTGTCACATTACTGCCACAAACATGAATCAATTTTATTGGAATTCCACATGAAAGACCAATACAAAGTGTTGTACACGTCCGAAGTGGAATGAAAATCATACATGATTCCAAACATTTTTTTACAAATAAATAACTGCAAAGTTGAGTGTGTGTAATTATTCGGCCCCCCGAGTCAATACTTTGTAGAACCACCTTTTTCTGCAATTACAGCTGCCAGTCTTTTAGGGTATGTCTCTACCAGCTTTGCACATCTAGAGACTGGAATCCTTGCCCATTCTTCTTTGCAAAACAGCTCCATCTCAGTCAGATTAGATGGACAGCGTTTGTGAACAGCAGTTTTCAGATCTTGCCACAGATTCTCTATTGGATTTAGATCTGGACTTTGACTGGGCCATTCTAGCACATGGATATGTTTTGTTTTAAACCATTCCATTGTTGCCCTGGCTTTAGGGTCGTTGTCCTGCTGGAAGGTGAACCTCCGTCCCAGTCTCAAGTCTTTTGCAGCCTCCAAGAGGTTTTCTTCCAAGATTGCCCTGTATTTGGCTCCGTCCATCTTCCCATCACCTCTGACCAGCTTCCCTGTCCCCGCTGAAGAGAAGCACACCCAGAGCATGATGCTGCCACCACCATATTTGACAGTGGGGATGGTGTGTTTAGAGTGATGTGCAGTGTTAGTTTTCCACCACACATACTGTAGCGTTTTGCATTTTGGCCAAAAAATGTCCATTTTGGTCTCATCTGACCAGAGCACCTTCTTCCACATGTTTGCTGTATCCCCCACATGGCTTGTGGCAAACTGCAAATGGGACTTCTTATGCTTTTCTGTTAACAATGGCTTTCTTCTTGCCACTCTTCCATAAAGGCCAACTTTGTGCAGTGCACGACTAATAGTTGTCCTATGGACCGATTCCCCCACCTGAGCTGTAGATCTCTGTAGCTCGTCCTGAGTCACCATGGGCCTCTTGACTGCATTTCTGATCAGCGCTATCCTTGTTCGGCCTGTGAGTTTAGGTGGATGGCCTTGTCTTGGTACGTTTACGGTTGTGCCATACTCCTTCCATTTCTGAATGATCGCTTGAACAGTGCTCCGTGGGATGTTCAAGGCTTTGGACATCTTTTTGTAGCCTAAGCCTGCTTTAAATTTCTCAATAACTAATCCCTGACCTGTTTGGTGTGTTCTTTGGACTTCATGGTGTTGTTGCTCCCAAAATTCTCTTAGACAACCTCTGAGGCCGTCACAGAGCAGCTGTATTTGTACTGACATTAGATGACACACCGGTGCACTCTATTTAGTCATTAGCACTCATCAGGCAATGTCTATGGGCAACTGACTGCACTCAGACCAAAGGGGGCTGAATAATTACGCACACCCCACTTTGCAGTTATTTATTTGTAAAAAATGTTTGGCATAATTTATGATTTTCGTTCCACTTCTCACGTGTACACCACTTTGTATTGGTCTTTCACGTGGAATTCCAGTAAAACTGATTCATGTTTGTGGCAGTAATGTGACAAAATGTAGAAAACTTCAAGGGGGCCTAATACTTTTGCAAGCCACTGTATATGTACATATACACCAGAGGTGTGACTGCAAATCATAGACTCCCCCTAACAGCCTGCAGACTCCTTCTGCTCCATGGATTAGGGTAATGATGAGGAATGGTGCATGGGGGGTAGAGATGGTGGAAGACACGTGGAGGAAGGAAGGTCTCCTTGCTAAATAGGTGCTGGCTTACTAAACAGTAAGAGCCAAGATTCGAACCCTGGTCTCCTATGTTAGAGGCAGAGCCCTTAACCAGTACACTGTTCACCCACAAATCACATTAGGGTTTACAGGAGACACTTCTCTGGGTCAGGCAGTGATGATGGAAAACACATGGGGGAGATAATTATAGAAGCTCCCACTGCTGAGTGCAGATTGGCTCCTGGGAAGGAAATCACATTAGTGTGAGTATATAAGAAGATACAGGAGACATTCCCCTGGGTCAGGCAGTGGTGATGGAGGACACATGGGGGGAGAGTGGGGGGATAACGATAGAAGCCCCCATTGCTGTGTGCAGATTGGCTCCTGGGAAGGAATTCACATTAGGGTGAGTATATAAGAGGATACAGGAGACATTTCCCTGGGTCAGGCAGTGAGGTTATGCAGAAGGGGACACAGGGCGATTACTGGCTGTAATAACTGGCTGTAAATAGAAGTAAAAATTATGTTGTTACCTCCTATTTCGACACCACCAGCCCCAATAATGTCTGCTGCCTATTCTGGTCTCTGCGTTCCACCCTGCTATCTGTGCTGCGTTTCATTTGTTACAAGTGATATGAGGTCTCCATCTTGTGGACAATACGGAAACTGCGACCACCATTATGATTCCTGTTACAGGTATCTCCATCTTGGGGTCAGTATTGAAACTGCCGCCTAATTTTACTTTATTGTGTGGATTATTATTGTTGTAGGCCTATATTACCCCATGACTTGCACTGATTATTACTACGGTTAAGTATTTATATAGCACTAACATTTTCCGCAGCACTTTACAAAGTATATATAGTAATGTCACTAGCTATCCCTCAGAGGAGCTCACAGTCTAATCTCATAGTCATGTCTGTCGAAGTCTATGGCCAATTTTGGGGGAAGCCAAATGCTCTGTATGTGTTTGGGATGTGGGAGAAAACCAGAGTGCCCGGAAGAAAACCACGCAGGCAAGGGCAAAACATATAACCTTATTAATGCCCTGGCTGGTATTAAAACTGGTGACCCAGTGCTGCAAGGCGAGAGTGCTATCCATCTTGCCACCGTACCGCCCATTGATGAGGACCAACAAGTACAGCAGCACCATCCACACAGTTGCCATCTCATGTAATGTGACAAGTCCTCTCTAGCCCAGTACTGGGATGCTGCCTGTTACCCAGAATCCTCATGTTTCTTTCCTTTCTCTCTCATCTCCTCCAGCATGCCTCATGTTTCCTTCCCCTCTCCTTTCCTCCCAGCATGCCTCATATTTTCTTCCTCTCTCCTCCTAGCATGTTTCATAATCTTATATTTCTTTCCTCTCACTCATCTCCTCTCAGCATGCCTCATGTTTCTTTCCTCAATCTCATCTCCTCCCAGCATGCCTCACGTTTCTTTCCTCAATCTCATCTCCTCCCAGCATGCCTCACGTTTCTTTCCTCAATCTCATCTCCTCCCAGCATGCCTCACGTTTCTTTCCTCTCTCTCATCTTTTCCCAGCATGCCTCATGTTTCTTTCCTCACTCTCATCTCCCCCAGCATACCTCATGTTTCTTTCCGCTCTCTCTCTCTCATCTACTCCCAGCATGCCTCATGTTTCTTTCCCCTCTCTCATCTCCTCCCAGCATGCCTCATGTTTATTTCCTCTCTCTCATCTCCTCCCAGCATGCCTCAGATTTCCTGGACAGAAATGGCGGCATACTCATGGGTTCAGCTCCACCCCTCTGAACCCGATAGGACAGATCTCTTAATAAATTGAAAGGATCTGCCCTCTATGCCATTCTATCTTTTCTGTCCTCGATGGACAAGGTCTCTATTTTTGTTTTGGGTGTCCATTTTTCATTTCTAACCTTATTGGCGCCCTTGTTTTTATTTTTATGCGGGTTAAGCCTCTCCTGCTTTATATTACATTGCACTGCCTAAATGGTGGTTATACATGCTGTAGAATACTTAACTTGTGTTCCCTGGTGCTTAACCTTCCTGGCGGTAAGTCCGAGCTGAGCTCAGGCTATGCTGCCGGAAGGCACCGCTCAGGCCCCGCTGGGCCGATATGCATCATTTTTTTTTGCTACACGCAGCTAGCACTTTGCTAGCTGCGTGTGCAATCCGATCGCCGCCGCTCCCTGCCGATCCGCCGCTATCCGTCGCCCGGCAGCCGCCCCCCAGACCCCGTGCGCTGCCTAGCCAATCAGTGCCAGGCAGCGCTGAGGGGTGGATCGGAGTCCCCTTTGACGTCACGACATCGAGGACATCGGTGACGTCATCCCGCCCGTCGCCATGGTGACGGGGGAAGCCCTCCAGGAGATCTCCTGATCTCCGATCGCCGGAGGCGATTGGATGGGCTGGGGGGATGCCGCTGAGCAGCGGCTATCATGTAGCGAGACCTTGTCTCGCTACATGATACAAAAATTTTTTTTTTTTAAAAAAACAGCTGTGCTGCCCCCTGGCAGATTTTAATAAACCGCCAGGAGGGTTAAACCTGTGCTGCGCTGGATCTTCCGTCCTTCCGTCTCTCTATGCAGCTGAAATCTCATGAGATTTTGCGGGAGTGCTCCTGATTGGCTGGCGGCGTTGAAGTCAGTTCCAGCTGGAACATCTTTTTTAGATGCCAGAGCGCGGTTACAGCTTGTCACGCTGTTGGTACCACTCTGGTGTTAGCCGAGGCCCTAGATTCTTCACCCAGTGGGTGTCTGGACATTCCCACTAACCGACATCGCTATAGCGCTGGTCAGAACTTTTGCTGGAGCAGGTATGTGGAAATGTTGTGCCTTAAACTTGCCCTGCTGTATTTGACATGTTGCATATCAGGAAGTGGCCTAAAGAATTCTAATGCAGTGCATATTGTTTGTAAGATGGAAGAGTCTGAGCAAATGGAGTACCTTGTTGAGGAAAGGTAACTGATGCTAAATGACATCTATCTTTTACCTCATACACACTGGGTGGTTTAAAGGGATACTGTAGGGGGGTCGGGGGAAAATGAGTGGAACTTACCCGGGGTTTCTAACGGTCCCCCGCAGACATCCTGTGTTGGCGCAGCCACTCACCGATGCTCCGGCCCCGCCTCCGGTTCACTTCTGGAATTTCAGACTTTAAAGTCTAAAAACCACTGTGCCTGCGTTGCCGTGTCCTCGATCCCGCTGATGTCATCAAGAGTGCACAGCGCAGGCCCAGTATGGTCTGTGTCTGCGCAGTACACTCCTGGTGACTTCAACGGGAGCGAGGACACGGGCGTGCAGGCGCAGTGGTTTTCTGACTTTAAAGTCAGAAATTCCAGAAGTGAACCGGAGGCGAGGCCGGAGCATCGGTGAGCGGCTGCGCGGGCACAGGATGTCTGCGGGGGACCATTAGAAGCCCCAGGCAAGTTCAGCTCATTTTCCCCCGACCCCCTACAGTATCCCTTTAAATAGTTTCTTTGATTATCACTTGTGTAAGGTTAATAAAAGAGTGCGTTCTCTCTCTCTCATGTTTCTTTCCTCAATCTCATCTCCTCCCAGCATGCCTCACGTTTCTTTCCTCTCTCTCATCTTTTCCCAGCATGCCTCATGTTTCTTTCCTCACTCTCATCTCCCCCAGCATACCTCATGTTTCTTTCCGCTCTCTCTCTCTCATCTACTCCCAGCATGCCTCATGTTTCTTTCCCCTCTCTCATCTTTTCCCAGCATGCCTCATGTTTCTTTCCTCAATCTCATCTCCTCCCAGCATGCCTCACGTTTCTTTCCTCTCTCTCATCTTTTCCCAGCATGCCTCATGTTTCTTTCCTCACTCTCATCTCCCCCAGCATACCTCATGTTTCTTTCCGCTCTCTCTCTCTCATCTACTCCCAGCATGCCTCATGTTTCTTTCCCCTCTCTCATCTCCTCCCAGCATGCCTCATGTTTATTTCCTCTCTCTCATCTCCTCCCAGCATGCCTCAGGTTTCCTGGACAGAAATGGCGGCATACTCATGGGTTCAGCTCCACCCCTCTGAACCCGATAGGACAGATCTCTTAATAAATTGAAAGGATCTGCCCTCTATGCCATTCTATCTTTTCTGTCCTCGATGGACAAGGTCTCTATTTTTGTTTTGGGTGTCCATTTTTCATTTCTAACCTTATTGGCGCCCTTGTTTTTATTTTTATGCGGGTTAAGCCTCTCCTGCTTTATATTACATTGCACTGCCTAAATGGTGGTTATACATGCTGTAGAATACTTAACTTGTGTTCCCTGGTGCTTAACCTTCCTGGCGGTAAGTCCGAGCTGAGCTCAGGCTATGCTGCCGGAAGGCACCGCTCAGGCCCCGCTGGGCCGATATGCATCATTTTTTTTTGCTACACGCAGCTAGCACTTTGCTAGCTGCGTGTGCAATCCGATCGCCGCCGCTCCCTGCCGATCCGCCGCTATCCGTCGCCCGGCAGCCGCCCTCCAGACCCCGTGCGCTGCCTAGCCAATCAGTGCCAGGCAGCGCTGAGGGGTGGATCGGAGTCCCCTTTGACGTCACGACATCGAGGACATCGGTGACGTCATCCCGCCCGTCGCCATGGTGACGGGGGAAGCCCTCCAGGAGATCTCCTGATCTCCGATCGCCGGAGGCGATTGGATGGGCTGGGGGGATGCCGCTGAGCAGCGGCTATCATGTAGCGAGACCTTGTCTCGCTACATGATATAAAATTTTTTTTTTTTTTAAAAAACAGCTGTGCTGCCCCCTGGCAGATTTTAATAAACCGCCAGGAGGGTTAAACCTGTGCTGCGCTGGATCTTCCGTCCTTCCGTCTCTCTATGCAGCTGAAATCTCATGAGATTTTGCGGGAGTGCTCCTGATTGGCTGGCGGCGTTGAAGTCAGTTCCAGCTGGAACATCTTTTTTAGATGCCAGAGCGCGGTTACAGCTTGTCACGCTGTTGGTACCACTCTGGTGTTAGCCGAGGCCCTAGATTCTTCACCCAGTGGGTGTCTGGACATTCCCACTAACCGACATCGCTATAGCGCTGGTCAGAACTTTTGCTGGAGCAGGTATGTGGAAATGTTGTGCCTTAAACTTGCCCTGCTGTATTTGACATGTTGCATATCAGGAAGTGGCCTAAAGAATTCTAATGCAGTGCATATTGTTTGTAAGATGGAAGAGTCTGAGCAAATGGAGTACCTTGTTGAGGAAAGGTAACTGATGCTAAATGACATCTATCTTTTACCTCATACACACTGGGTGGTTTAAAGGGATACTGTAGGGGGGTCGGGGGAAAATGAGTGGAACTTACCCGGGGTTTCTAACGGTCCCCCGCAGACATCCTGTGTTGGCGCAGCCACTCACCGATGCTCCGGCCCCGCCTCCGGTTCACTTCTGGAATTTCAGACTTTAAAGTCTAAAAACCACTGTGCCTGCGTTGCCGTGTCCTCGATCCCGCTGATGTCATCAAGAGTGCACAGCGCAGGCCCAGTATGGTCTGTGTCTGCGCAGTACACTCCTGGTGACATCAACGGGAGCGAGGACACGGGCGTGCAGGCGCAGTGGTTTTCTGACTTTAAAGTCAGAAATTCCAGAAGTGAACCGGAGGCGAGGCCGGAGCATCGGTGAGCGGCTGCGCGGGCACAGGATGTCTGCGGGGGACCATTAGAAGCCCCAGGCAAGTTCAGCTCATTTTCCCCCGACCCCCTACAGTATCCCTTTAAATAGTTTCTATGATTATCACTTGTGTAAGGTTAATAAAAGAGTGCGTTCTCTCTTACAAGAAGCAGATGTTCTTAGTGGAACATATCTATTTTTTACTTTTATGTCTCCACAGGCCGCAAGAGAGAGAGGGAGAAAGTAATGTGTCTAAACGACACAAATCCTCATCCAAAGTGGTGCGATCCCACTCGAGGTCAAAACATTTGAGGTCTGGTGTTGATTCCTCTTCAGGAGATGCAAGATCATCAAGAAGAGATTTACCTAAAGAACGCCGAAAGGCATCGGGCAAGAAGAAGAAACATACCCCTAGAAGGTACTCTCCCTGGCGACATTCCTCAAGCAGAAGAGGAAGATCTCCTGAGAGACGTTATTACTGTTACAGTTCTTATAGAAGTAGATCCCCCAGGAGGAGACACTATTCAGGAAGAAGATATTAGTCTCCAGATGATAGAAGATATAGATCAGAAAGATATTCTTCTCCAGTTCGGCCTATAACCCGGGAAGTCATAGAACAAAGATATCAGCAACCTGGAAAATCTTTATGCTGGTTGTATGCACAGCCAGCATTACATGATAAAATGGTTTGTGGAGCATGCTTTGCTGAATTAGGAAGAGATAAAGACACATACAATCAACAAGTTATGTCATTTATACAACAGGCAGTTCAAGAAACCTTTAACAAACAGCCTCCCAGAATGGGGTATCGACTCGAACAGGGAATACAGAGGAGGCATCCCAACAGGAGGGTACAGCAGCATTAGGATTCCAATTTGCCTTAGTTCCCGCCTTTGTATCCGCTGTAAAGGCAGCAATAAGATGGGAAGAGGATAAAGATTCAAAACAAGAACCAAATATTATCCACATTTGAACAAGCAGCCTATTAAATATCCTTTAATGGGAGTAATTAACTATGTATTTTTGAAAGAATGGAGCAAGATAGACAATAAGCCCTCATTGTCCAATCGTTTTGCAAAGTTATATCCATTAAGTGCAGAAGATGCTAAAGTAATGGAATCGGCTCCAGTAGCAGATGCCTTTATAATGAGGTTGGCTCGTCATGTCACATTGCCTATGGATGATGGAGTTTTGTTTAGTGATCCGCTAGACAGAAAAGTAGACGCAGATATCAAGAAAGCTTTCTTAGCATATGGAGCAGCCTGCAGACCGGCAGTGGCATTAACTTCACTAGCCAAATCGGTCAAAGTCTGGGTCGAAAATATAAACGTTGCTATTAATTCCGATACTGACGAGGCAGAAATTATAAAAGCTTTGGATGAACTCAAGTTGGCAAGCGATTTCATGGGTGAAGCAGCCATTGACAAAATTAGATTGTCTGCAAGATATATGCTTCATAATGTAACAGCGAATGAATGGAGCTATAGCCAAAGTAACCAGCGGAAAGTCGGGACTCCTTTCGCAGGATTAGAAGACTCGTCCTTTTAAGCAACAGAACATAAAAAAACTTTTTTTCCAACAAGTTCCAGCAAGCTAGATCTTATAGACCAAGAAGACAATTCAATAAAAATTGGAGAGGCACTCAATCGTCCTTTCTTAAAAATAATAAGGCAAAGTCAACATTGGGGTCCCAACAAAAAACAAAGCCCTTTTGAAGGTACACCCACTCAGACGACTCCAGTGGGTGCAAGATTGCGTGCCTTCTGGGGTGTCTGGGTGGACACAATAGAAGATTCCTGGGTGATAAGAGCTTTAAATGGTCATGCCTGGAAGATCAAAAAGATGCCTCCCTCATCGAGATTTCAGGAAACAAGCCTTCCCCAGAACCCTCAGAAGCGTCGGGTTCTCTTGACGTCGACTCCTTGAGGCAGATAAATGCAGTGGTTGCGGTTCCAGAAAAATCTTTAGGAATTTATTCGCCGCTATTCTTGGTGCCCAAAATCTCAGGAGGGTGACGTCCAGTTATGGATTTAAAGTTCCTTAATAAATTTATAAAGGTCCGTCACTTCAAAATGGAATCTCTCCAAACAATTATAAAAATGGATGACAACAGTGGATCTTTCAGATGCGTAACTACACATCTTAATAAAAGAACATTTTCAGAAATATCTCAGATTTGCCGTCAACAAGCAACACTTTCAGTTCCAAAGCCTTCCTTTTGGAATTTTGACAGCCCCTCAAACATTCTTAAAAATTCAGTTACCAGTGATTGCCCATTTAAGGGAACAAGGTCTAATGCTGGGAATACACGGCTCGATGCTGAGCCATTTAGATGGCTCAATAGATAATTTCCGACATGTCCGATCTCGCGCCCGATCGTTTCCGTGCTCGATTCTGCATGGAGGACAATGGAAAAAGATAAGAAAAATGAATGGAAAATAAGAGAATCGATTGCAGAATCGAGCGTGGAAAACGATTGGGCGCGGACTCGAGCAGCATAAGAGTCTACCATTATCTAGACGATATCCTACTAGTGAGTCAGGATCAATCAACATTGCTGCTTTATCAACAAATATTAATAAAGGAATTGGAGAGGTTAGGATGGTTAGTCAATTATCAAAAAAGCCATTTGTTGCCATCGCAAAACGGGTCTTTCTAGGGGTTCGGTTTATCTCTCATCAAAACAAAGTCTGTTTAACGGAAGAAAAAAAAATTGACCATACAGAGGAAGGTGAAGTCAGTTCTGTCACACAGGGTGTTGTCGGCCAAGCAAACCAGTTTACTGGGGACATTCTCTTCAACAATTCCGCTTGTCAAATGTAACGATCGGTGAAGCACAGAGAGGATCTGATTACCGGTGATCTGCAGTATCACTGGGAATACAGATGTATACCAGATTATAAGTGATCTGCAGTATCACCGATAATCCGATATACCAGCTAACCTCTGTTCACCTGAGTAGAGTGTAGTGTTTGGTGTAACAGTAACACTTTGAGGACTAAGCCTCAGCGCAGTAAGGTATACTGCACGGATTCCTTCCGAAGACCTGGACTCTCCAAGACGGGAGGAGTCAGGCTGCGAGTAGGAAGGATTGTCTAAAAGTAACACTCTGGAGGAAGTGTCACTGATAGAACGGGGAACCGCCTCCAACAGTGAGGTCGGTTCTCGAGGTCGGACAAGCCAGGTCGTACACACACGGACAGATAAAGTACAATATCAAGAGGCAAAGGCGGAGTCAGGTACAGGCAGGGTTCGGCAACAGGGTATCAGAAATATCGAGGTACAAGATCAGTAGGCAGAAGCAGAGTCTAAGGACGAGCCGGGGTTCGGCAACAGAGTATCAGAAATATCGAGGTACAAGATCAGAGTTCAGGAGAATAGTCTGGCAGGCAAAAGGTCAAAACAGATAATCACAATCAAACTAGTACTTTAAGCTATCAACAGAAACTAGCTAAGTGTAGGATTACAGCTCCAGCTGGTCCCGGCACACTTGCGGATCTGACTACGGATCTGGGTGCTCCCACGTATGTGATCGCAACGCCAGACAACCAGCAACTGAATAAGCAGCAGAATATAATATATAGTTGCTGGACTCTGCTGCCCCGCCCGAACCATTCAGCCAATCATGAGTCCTGCAGGAATCAGCTGACCTTCCTGATCAGCTGACACTTCCTCTGCAGGTATAAAGGTCCTGAATTCAGGCCCGCGCGAGCATAGCTCTCCATCTGCCTAGGTGCACTAACAGACCCAGCCACACCAAGCACATGCTGCTGCATGCAAACAGCCGCTTTGCTGTCAGGACATGCGGCGGCTTTTCCGCGTTCCACCACACCACCAGACGCGTGCAAACCGCCGCGTAGGACGCGGAGTCAGCCGCCTAGCTCTTGGCACACGCGGCGGCTTTTCCGCGTTTCCTCACATCAAATGAGCTCATTGGCATCTAAGAACACTCCAAATAGTCTTCAGGCATTGGAATAAAAGGAACATGTTTCAGAAATTCATTTTACCAACCGAAGTAAGGGACTCTCTGCAATGGTGGCTGCAATGTGTCCATCTCCAGAACTGTCATCAAATCCAGCCAAAGAAACCGGAGGCAGGGTGGAACCAGAAGTTGGTCATTGCTCAAGGAAACCAGTCAGATGATGTCTTGGGCTCAGAAGAATCTTCTGAATCTCTAAACGGTTTATTTGCTGGGAGAAAAGATTTGCGGATACCCATGAATGGTCACTGAACAACGACATTTTCCAGAAAATAGTACACAAATGGTGGAGTCCACAGATGGACTTGTGTGCTTCATCTCTGAATACGAAGGTGCAGAGGTTCTTCACAAGATATCCTCATCTATTAGCGGAAGGGACGGATTGTCTGACTCAACAATGGAACTTCAACCTCGGATATGCATTTCCTCCTTTTCCTCTGATAACGAACCTTCTACACAGGTTACTAAGAGAGTCCTGCACGATCATCCTTATTCTGCCATATTGGCCAAGAAGAACATGGTTCACACTTGCCAAGGAAATGAGTGTGGTGGAACCGTTCATGCTACCCAAAATTCCAGACCTACTCCAAGCAAGAGAAGTTACTGTTTCCAGAAGTCAACAAGCTAAATTTAATGGCATGGAAATTGAGAGGCAGAAGTTACTAACATTAGGATGTTCAGAGGAGGTTGTTACTACTTTATTAAAAGCCAGAAAGGTATCCACAAATGCAACATACCATCGTATTTGGGAGAGGTTTATCTCGTACTCCGCTTCTAACAATCTGAATGCTATTTCTCTCCGCAAGTTCAAGATGTTCTGAGTTTTTTGCAGACAGGAGACGAAAAAGGACTAAGCTTGTCAGCGATTAAAGGGGAACTGAAGAGAGAGGTATATGGAGGCTGTCATGTTTATTTCCTTTTAGACCATACCAGTTGCCTGGCAGCCCTGCTGATCCCCTGCCTCTAATACTATTAGCCATAGCCCCTGAACAAGCATGCAGCAGATCAGGTGTTTCAGTGGTTCAGACTTATAAGTCTGATCTGACAAGACTAGCTGCATGCTTGTTTCTGGTTTTAATCAGATACTACTGCAGAGAAATAGACCAGCAGGGCTGCCAGGCAACTGGTATTGATTAAAAGGAAATAAACATGACAGCCTCCATATACCTCTCTCTTCAGTTCCCCTTTAAAGTGTTGGCTTTATCGGCTCTGACTCTTGAAAAACGGCCTCTTCACCCACTGGTGATCCAGTTTATTCAAGCTGTTTAAAAAATCAGGCCTACCAGGAAACCTTTTTTCCCCGCAATGGTATTTATGTATAGTACTGGACACACTATCAAATCCTCCTTTTCATCCTATAGAGTTGGTTTCAATGTGGAATGTAGCTCCACTATTTCTAACCGACATTTCATCAGCTAAAAGAGTTTCGGACTTGCAAGCCTTAGGCTGTTCAGATAACTTGCTGCAGTTCTATCCAGTCAGGATTGTAATTAGACCAGTGTTGTCTCCTATCCCGACAGTTGCTTCTTTCATTTCATATCAACCAGGAATTAACGTTACCTACGTTTACATCAGAAGATGGCTGTCATCCCTTGGTTGTGGGAAACAGCATAAGAAGTTATCTTGATAAGACCGCCTCCTTTAGAGCATCGGATCATCTTTTCATTAATATTCAGGGATCTAAAAAAGGACAACTACTCACAGCTAGGACTATGGCAAACTGGCTGGTCAAGCTGATACAACTAAGTTATAGATCGAAAGGCTTAGAAGTACCGAAGGAAGTAAATGCCCACTTTACCAGAGGCATGGCAGCATCTTGGGCATCATTCTCTAAGGTGTCTGTAGAGACAATTTGTAAGGCTGCAAGTTGGTCTTCACCACATACTTTCTTATCACATTATCATGTCAGTCCAGCATGCTTTAACTTCTTTGGCTTTTGGAAAAGCTGTTTTGTCTGCCTTCATGAAATAAATTGTGTGTTAATTGCATTCCCTCCCTCTATTATCTGATTTGTTATGTCCCATGAGTATGCCACCATTTCTGTCCAGGAAACTGGAAAATTGTATACTTACCTTCTGTAATTGTCATTTCCTGGAACAAACAATGGCGGCATATGAATCCCTCTCTCTTGTCCATTCGAGGACTGAATTTCACGAGAATGGCATGGGGAATGTGGGGGGCGGATGCTTTCAATTTATTAAGAGATCTGTCCTATCGGGTTCAGAGGGGTGGAGCTGAACCCATGAGTATGCCGCCATTGTCTGTTCCAGGAAAGGAAAATTACAGAAGGTAAGTATACAACTTTTCTGGTTTCTTTCCTCTCTCTCTCGCCTCCTCCCAGCATGCCTCATGTATCTTTCCTCTCTCTCATCTCCCCCAACATGCCTCATGTTCCTTTTCTCAATCATCTACCCCAGCATGCTTCATGTTTCTTTCCTCTCATCTCCTCCCAGCATGCCTCATGTATCTTTCCTCTCTCTCATCTCCCCCAGCATGTCCCATGTTTCTTTCCTCTCTCTCATCTCCCCCAACATGCCTCATGTTCCTTTCCTCAATCATCTACCCCAGCATGCTTCATGTTTCTTTCCTCTCATCTCCCCCAGCATGCCTCATGTATCTTTCCTCTCTCTCATCTCCCCCAGCATGCTTCATGTTTCCTTCCTTTCTCTTTTTCTGTTGCAGAATTTTTGACATAGTACAATGTTAAATTTACTCACTGAATGAAGTTCATTTTAGCCCACTACAGAATTATGCAATTTTTTTTTAGCTTTTTAAGTAAGGAATTCTGCCTCTATAAAAGAAGAAAGCTACTTTAGAAGTTTTGTTGTGTAAAATGATTTGCTGTCAGCAGTCATTCACTGGCAAGTGTGTAAGCCTGGTGCCTTCTTGTCCGAGTGGCAGTGACTGATACAAACACTCCAGCCTGTCACATTCCTGGCCAGCTGTATCTGTGTGCAGAAATTTCCTGCTGAAGCCCCTCCCCCAATGGTTCTGCTCCGCCTCACTTGTGCTCTGCGTTTTGGAGGTCTGTGCTGGGCGTGGCTGGGGGTGGATCCATCACACAAATCAATGACAGAATTCAGATACAAAAGTACAACACAGATCTGATTTTGTGCGTTTTTTTAATGCATTTTTTTCATCTTTTTCATTTAGAAGCATAACAAAGTAAAATGATGCAAAGAATAACATAATACAGCTTACAGTAAGGAGAAAAGACGGCAACAATGAGGGGAAACACAACCTTTGCAGGAAATGAGGAATAACCTGCACTGTACACTGAAGACATTAGATCTGATGAAGCTCCTCACACACAAGGTACAGCAAGACCCTCCTGCCTAAAGCCCATCTTACTAAATAAATATACTTCAATACTGACCCCAGCCCTGTGACAAGCTCCTAATTTCTGCTGCTGTAAGACCCCCACAGAGAAGAATGTAACAGCAAACTACTAAAACCTTCAGTGGTGCCTCATCTCTGCAGCTCTCTGGTCATTATCAGCCTTATATTGTTACTGTACTAATACTGGACTGTGGTTATAATGTCTATAATGACTATGCAGTTTGATGTAATAAAATCGGATGAAAATCGGTACTGCCAAGGGCATGCTTGATCGACGGTGCTACCAATTTCGGGACGAGCATGTCGACTGGACATGCTGCAGGATGTCGGGCCATGGTGGCCAATAGGGTGTGCGGCGGTAACGGTGAGCGATACCGGGATGAGCGACGAACCCCCCCGGTGCTGCTTCCTCAGAGTATAAATGTGCACATATGTGTACATTAATACATTCACTGTCCTGACACAGTGTAGTTCTGTCTTCCGAATCCGACGCTCTTCCATTAGCCCTATACACGCCGCCAGAGCCTAACATGCGGTGTGTGTGACGTCACACATCAGCCACTTCAGTGGACTGGAAGGGCGGCAGATTCCAAACACAGATAAGAACAGCAACACAACACAGGTAATGTATAAATACACAAAAACAAGCACATCTATACACTAGTGGAACAGCGGCAGGGCGGTGGACTCGGAGCATTCCCATGAGATTTCATGCTGAAATCAGTCGGGAATCGGCCTGCGGTGTGTGGGCAGCTGACAGATCTCTCTTCAATCAAAGAGAGATTTGTCTCTTGGTTGCATCTGCCCATCATTGACGGATGTGTGGCTACCTGTATACTGCAATATACTTTATAATGAAAGACACTAAAATGTCACTACTATTATTTCTAATTATATGGTAGAGAAAGAAAGCTCTTAAAGAATAGCACCTTCCACTGCAAATTTAGAAAAAATATAACAAACGTCTTTATTCAACATTAGGTATAATAATAATCACAATATTGATGATTCAATGAAAATAAAACCATTTAAAAAACAAATAGTTGTTCCAACATGATCCCTGCTGCATGTGAAACAATCACTCTAAATGTAATATATTGTATAATGACACAATGCTGCTGTCAGGCATAACACCCCACAGTGGGCTCAATATTGAGACCAACAGGGAGAACCCGGGTTCAGTATACAACCTAATGTGATGCAAGACCAATAAAACAACACCTGTGCAATACAATCTTAAAGAAAAAAAACATGAATAAATATCACATATATGAAAATAAAGTGCACAATTGCTATCCAGATATACAGTATTAATAGTGATGAGAGGATACTATACATAGAGTTTAATGTGTGCATCAAACACTAAGTTAAAACTTGACAAATCTGGCTTTGCAAATTTGGCCTAGTTGGCTTATCATGAGGCATTGCTCATGCAAATATACATTTGCTTTCGCATGCCAATCTGTGCAGGGTCTAAAACCAATACCACAAAGTGGTTGCCCTACGGTGATGCCCCCATACAACCCAGGAGCTGCAGGGCCCCAAACCCTCTCACTACTTGGAAACCTCAGCGGCACCCCGAAGGGGGAGGCTGGGAGGTGCAGTCGACCCCCCCAAACGTGGCCAGAGCCAAGAGAAGCCGTCCGCACCTACCTCCCAATATTAAAAAGAGGCACTTCCCTTAACGTCCATTGCGTTCTGCTACATGAGCACGTCTTGGGAACAACACATGGAAAAAAGTGAAACATGGTGAAACATGGGACACCCCAAGCTGTGGAGCTCAGGGCTGCACTCCAAGGGGGAGGGATGACAGGCGCAGACAGCTCGCTCCAGGGCTCACACCACCTAGAACAAGCCATCCATCACCCGCTTCCAAAGAGGGATAGAAGTAAAAACATTATACATAGAGTATAATGTGTGCATCAAACACCAAGTTAACACCTGACAAATCTGGCTTTGCAAATTGGGCCTAATTGGATTATCATGAGGCATTGCTCATGCAAATATACATATACATTTGCTTTTGCATGCCAAATTGTGCAGGGTCTAAAACCAATATCGCAAAGCGGTTGCCCTGTGGGGATTAGTTCATGCTACATTAGCACTATCCAGGAACAGTGCTAATGTAGCATGAATAATCCCCGCAGGGCAACCGCTTTGCGGTGTTAGTTTTAGACCCTGCATATTTTGGCATGCGAAAGCAAATGCAAATTTGCATGAGCAATGTCTCGTGATGAACCAATTAGGCCAAATTTGCAAAGCCAGATTTATTAGGTTTTAACGTGGTTCATGCACACATTTCTTTTGTTGTACTACAGTGATGAGAGGATGCCTAGTAGAAAATTGGGGCAAAGGAGCAGCCCATAGGAGAAAGAGCATAAAGTGAAGTAGTGCAAAAAATAGGAGATACTTAGCCTAGAAATGATAAAGGTCAATCTCAGCAGCACATCAGGGAACAAGGAATCCCCTCAGAGGACACAATCCTATCACTATTAATACCGTATATCTGGATAGCAATTGTGCACTTTATTTTCATATAGGTGACATTTATTCATGTGTTATTTCTTTAAGATTTTATTGCACAGGTGTTGTTTTATTGGTCTTGGATCACACTAGGTTGTGTATACTGAACCCGGGTCCTCCCCCTGTTGGGCTCAACAGCCCACTGTGGGGTGTTATGCCTGACAGCAGCATTGTGTCATTATACAATATATTGCATTTAGAGTGATTGTTTCATATGCAGCAGGGATCATGTTGGAACAACTATTTGTTTTTTAAATAGTTTTATTTTCATTGAATCATCAATGTTGTGATTATTATTATACCTAATGTTGAATAAAGACTTTTGTTATTGTAATGCTTGGGGTGGGGGGTATACTTTCTGAGTCAGCATGTATGCTCAAGACTGGAGGGCTCGCTCTTCACCTGCTGACCCTGCCTGGCACGCCACTAGCTGACCCTCAACCTGTCCCTGTCTGGCACACCACTAGCTGGCCCTAATAGGATTTAGGTGAGCAAGCATACAAGCTGATGCAGAAAGCAGACCTACCACCAAGAGCAACAAGACTATGTAGTAGCTGGGTAATGGAAGAGGCTAGCAACAACAAAAAATGAGTGACCGCCACTCAATGAATTATAAAAGTACAAAACTTTATTGGTCAATAGCTCTTCCAAACCCCAGCTATTCCCCACAATCCAAACCTCCCCCCCATAAAAAACTGCATAGGTTATTCTTCTAGGAGCGCTCCCAACCTCACATCCATCACCAGTTACACCACACACATACAATCCAGATCGGCCGATCTTAAGACTGACATTCTGTGGAAACTGAGATTTTGCAAAGGGTTGCCCACTTCCATTGGACTGGAACCATCAACTCATCTGGTACCTGGATCTTCAACAATTCACCAAAACCCCCAGGTAAACTTTCGTAAGCATGACAAAGTCCTTCTCTTTACGCCGCCTTCATGGCCGGATTCCGCCTTACTGACAGCCTGCGGCTGTAAGATCAAATAACAGCCAAGCCCAGTCAGCCTGTGACAGTAACAGTCATTCAAAGCAGGGGATCCTCTTCACCACGGCCACCAAACGTCTAACAAAAGCTTTTACCTTGTTGCTTCAAAGTGAGGGAGTATTCATGGATGTGTTGCGGCGTCCCGCAGCACCAGGTACCTGGTTTGTGCAGCCCGGTGGACGGACATTAACCCTGCGGCATCCATGAGGTAAAGGAGCGTCCCATCAACCTCTTGCAGTTAGCCACGCCCACATACGCGTTACGCCCACATCACGTGGGCTTCTTCAGTGTGATGCTGCTGTGGATGAAAGGCAGTGGGCGTGCTCTCTCTTTTGAGCAGTAACTTTAAACCAAGCCTCATTCTGACAAACGGGACCGATCCTCCTTTTCACATTACTAGAGCTCACTCTGTTGCAACCATGCCTCGTTTTCATCATAGCAGGGAAGTACATACCCAATATACCGATATATCCATCTGCTGTAGCTCATCAAATTATTACTTGCACTCTTTCAAATTTCATATACATCTTGACGGGCTCTTTAATCATAGGACCCCATAGTCCCATAATGTCGTTTTGCATAATAATTTCCACAAATTCTTACATGCAACCGACATACATTCTGAACGACTTTTAATGCTGCCTTAAAGGGGAATATTCCACTCCAGATCTCACAGCAATCCACATACAGTTTCTCACCTACAACTCATTTATTTCTTATATGCAGGTAGAAAATGGACTAGATTTAAATCTGAATTCAATCCATTTGGAATTAATGTTCCTAAATTGTAAATCCACCTGTTCTCGATCTGGTATAGTAATTTTTCGTGATCACCCCCTCGTTTATTCCTTTTAGGTTTTAAAATACCCTTAAACCGCAAACAATCTGGATTTCTGTCATGAAACAAAGCAAAATGTGCACCCAAAGGACTTTTTTCATCTGCTTCTTTGATGTTGGTAACATGCTCCCCTATGCGTTCTTTTAGTTTTCTCTTGGTTTTTCCTATGTATTTAAGCCCACATGGGCACATGATCATGTAAATTACTCCTTCTGATTTACAATTGATAAAACTTCGTATCTCATATTCTTTAGTCTCTTTGGCATTCTTAAAGGTTTTTGTTCTCTCAACCAGCTTACAGTGTATACACGAGCCACAGGGAAACATTCCATTTGGTATTGGACCTAAAAAGCCTCGTCCATCATTTTTCTTAGTGCTTTTAGAGTACACTTCGGCCCTAACCAATGTATCCTTTAAATTTGGTGCCCTTCGAGGAGTCAGAAGTGGGTATGGACCCACCGCCCTGAGTATGTCAGGATCCAAGCTCAGGACATGCCAGTGCTTCTGTAATACTTTTCTTAATTGGGGCCAGTGTGAACCATAAGTGGTGACGAGCCTAACCTTGTCATCACCACTTTTCCTGGTCCTCTTTTTAAGACATTCCTCCCTATCAAGGGATGAGGCTTTTTCAAGAGCCTCAAGAACATATTCAGGATACTCTCTTTTTCTGAACCGGTCACACATTTTAAGCGCTTCCTCTTGGAATTCCTCATCTTTAGAGCAATTCCGTCGGACCCGTACAAGCTGGCCATAGGGTATCCCCCACTTCTGACTCTCAGGGTGAAAACTTGTTCCATGTAAATAAGTATTACCTGCTGTGGAAGAGGCTACACAGGTTGCCACAGGAGTAATGAACAAGGGAGAAAGACTGGCCAGAGCAACTGGAGCTCTGGGCTTCCGATACCGCCACAAATAACACACAATGGTTGTGCAGTGCAATGCCGCACTGCCTATGATCTGAGTAACAAGACAAATAATGGACAGACAGACTGACTGACTGTTGCCCAGGGCGGCTGCCGTCTGAGTCTCTGGCTAAGTAACAAGACAGAAAACAGAAAGACAGACAGAATGCTTGTAAGACTAATCGCTGCCCCAGCAAGCATCCACACTGGCACGAACAAGACAAACAGGAAGGATCGTAACTAATAGCAACCACAGCCTGTAGTTAGGGCCCCAGAAACAAGACTAGCAGGAATACTACCAGTCACCAAGGTGGTGATGGAAGAATCCAAGCTATCAGGATAGTGGAATTCACTGACCCCCGCGGGTGCAGCAAACGTCCAGCAGGCATGAAAATACAGAGCAAGGCATTATACAATTTTACAATAACAACTTTCACAGCATGGACCCAACGACAACTATAGTAGCTGTACGCTATGTCGGGCGGAGTCTGGAATGGGAGGCAGACTTTTATGTGGGCATCAGCCAATGGATGCAGGCATGCAAATTCCCACACAGCTGAATGGTAATTGCTCAATCCTGAGCTAGCTTGATTACAAGCTGCTAGCTGACTGAAAAAGGACTCTCATAACAAATACATGCAATAGTATGCAATAATATGCATGTAGGAAATCCAGGGCTATCTGGCTGCAGTTCAACTGCAGCAAGCAAAAGGAGGAATCATGACAGCATCCTGAGCTGCTCTGAACTGCAAAGTGATTGCAAATGACAATGAGACTTATTGCGAATGCGCAACCGAATACAAGCAGATAAGTCAGAACTGCCCGGTTGCAGTTCCACTGCAACCGACAGAACATGCCACAGGAAAGATCCTGACAGTTATATTTTTTCTAAATTTGCTGTAAAAGATGCTATTCTTTAAGGGCTTTCTTTCTCTACCTTATAATTGCTCTTGTTTTGAGCCCTAGCACACACGGTTATTTGGTTGAGGTGTTGCAGACACTCCCCAGAAATTATCTACTATTATTTCTAGACTAGAGAGACTAGAGAGCTGCTAATGTCCACATAGGGAGGATAAGGAAACAAAGGGACAATACAGAGGGGTATATAAGCACTATAGAACTTTTGTGGGTGAGACTTCATTCATGGAAGATGGGAGGATGTTTCTATGAGGACTACACTGTGTGTGGGGGCTAAGAGGCTGTTTCTATGCTGGACCCCTGTTATTCTGTGTGTGGGGGCTGGGAGGCTGTTTCTATGCTGGACCCCGGTTATTCTGTGTGTGGGGGCTAAGAGGCTGTTTCTATGCTGGACCCCCTGTGATTTTGTGTGTGGAGGCTGGGAGGCTGTTTCTATGCTGGACCCGTTATTCTGTGTGTGGGGGCTGGGAGACTGTTTCTATGCTGGACCCCTGTTATTCTGTGTGTGGGGGCTGGGAGGCTGTTTCTATGCTGGTCCCCCTGTTATTCTGTGTGTGGGGGCTAGGAGGCTGTTTCTATGCTGGACCCCCTGTTATTCTGTGTGTGGGGCTGGGAGGCTGTTTCTATGCTGGACCCCCTGTTATTCTGTGTGTGGGGGCTGGGAGGCTGTTTCTATGCTGGTCCCCCTGTTATTCTGTGTGTGCAGGCTAGGAGGCTGTTTCTATGCTGGACCCCCTGTTATTCTGTGTGTGGGGCTGGGAGGCTGTTTCTATGCTGGACCCCCTGTTATTCTGTGTGTGGGGGCTAAGAGGCTGTTTCTATGCTGGACCCCCTGTTATTCTGTGTGTGGGGGCTGGGAGGCTGTTTCTATGCTTGACCCCCTGTTATTCTGTGTGTGGGGCTAGGAGGCTGTTTCTATGCTGGACCCCCTGTTATTCTGTGTGTGGGGGCTGGGAGGCTGTTTCTATGCTTGACCCCCTGTTATTCTGTGTGTGGGGGCTAGGAGGCTGTTTCTATGCTGCATTCCCTGTTATTCTGTGTGTGGGGCTGGGAGGCTGTTTCTATGCTGCATTCCCTGTTATTCTGTGTGTGGGGCTGGGACTCTGTTTCTATACTGGACCACCTGTTATTCTGTGTGTGGGGGCTGGGAGGCTGTTTCCACACTGGACCACCTGTTATTCTGTGGGTGTGGCTTTATAAGACATCACATTGCGCAGCAGAGTAGCGCCTCCCTCTGCCGCCTGCAGCACAATGGGGAACTCTGACACGGACTCTCCATACAGCCGGCTCTCCTAAAGTCTTTGTAGAAGAGGAGAGTCACATTTGGGCACACACTAAGGTAACTTCTCTTGGGGATTTGTGCAGAGTTTGCAGCCTGTGTGACAGCAGAAGTAAGAGGCAGATGTGTGTGATTTGTGCCATACTGTCTGCTCTGAGGGGAAAGCTGTGCAGGAGAGCAGTGACTGAGGGAGGAGACAGCAGTACAGATCCATCACCCACTGTACACTGCTGATCCTAGGGAGACAAGAGGTGCTGATAGCTGACATAACTTTCTAGGCATACTGGTCACACAAAGTATATAGAAGCTTTTACAGGCCTTCTGTGAGGGGCTCAAAACAATACAAATTTCAATGTCATTCTCCTACATATCCTGAGACATGCCTCTGTATATCTGTCGATTAGTATTTTTTTTTTTACAATCTACAACTAAATTCTCATTCTCGACAAAACATTTCCTGCCCTCTTCACAAGAATAAGGATGACCTCCTTTCAGTGAATACAAAGCTGTGATGAAGACAGTAATTTTTTCCACACTCTTTATATGAAAATGCATGCTGATGCTCTCCTATGTGTTCTCTGAAAGGATACCAGAGCTGAAATAACCTGGAGGAAGGGGGAGGGGGAAGCAGGCATATACTGTGACCTGTCCTGATGCCTACCACACCTACCATTCTCTCTGCACCCGCTCCCTACCTAAATGCCCCTATGGCAGCCTCTTCTGCGTTGCTGAACGCATCCTCCAGCACGAGCCCGTGGCCGGGAGCGCTCTGTGCATGCGTATGAAGTTTGAAGTTATGTGCATGGCGTAGTGATGTAATACGCATGCACAGAGTGCTCCCGGCCATGGGCACATGTTGTAGGATGCGCACAGCCCAGCCAGCGCCTGTACAGTAGTGCACGAGTCCGGTGACCTGGAAGAGGCAGCCGGACTAGTATTAAGGTAGGATACTGGGGCAGAGACAACAGAGGGAGCGGTAGGCATCAGGACAGGTCACAGTATATGCTTGCCCCCCCTCGTTTCTCTACATTATTCTGGCTCTGATATCCTTGAAGGCTTAAATGGTCTGTAAACCTTTTCCTACACTCTGCACATGAATAAGGACGCTCTCTTGTGTCTCTGAAGATTTGAATTAGAAAGGACAGTGACACTCTCCTGTGTGAGTTCTCTGGTGATGCTGAAGGCTTGAGGATTGAATAAACTTTTCCTCTTGCTCAAAAGTTGAATAAGAACATTAATATTTGCGAGTTATCTGGAGTCTCTGAAAATGTCAGAAATCAGTAAATTTTTTCCCACTCTGAACATGAATAAAGATGCTCTCCGGTGTGTTCTCTGGTGCTTCTGAAGGTGTTAGAAGGAAGTTTTACCCGCACTCTGAGCATGAAAAAAGGACGCTAACACTCACCTGTGTGAGTTCTAAGGTGACTCTGAAGGGCTGAGTTAACTGCAAATCTTTTCTCACAATGTAAACATGAAAAGGGATGCTCTCCTGTGTGAGTTATTTTGTGAACCTGGAGGGCTGAGGATTGAGTAAACTTTTTCCCACACTCTGAACATGAATAAGGCCGTTCTCCTTTGTGTATTACCTGGTGCTTCTGAAGGCTTGAGCTTTCAGTAAACCTTTTCCCACACTCTGAACATGAATAAGGACACTCTCCTGTGTGTGTTCTCTGGTGTTTCTGAAGGCCTGAGAATTGACTAAACTTTTTCCCACACTCTGTACATAAATAAGGACGCTCTCCTGTGTGTGTTCTCTGGTGACTCCGAAGACTTGATAGAACAGTAAACTGTTTCCCGCATTCTGAACATAAATAAGGACGCTCTCCTGTGTGTGCTCTCAGGTGCCTCTGAAGGCTTAAGTTAAGAGTAAACGTTTTCCCACACTCTGAACATGAATAAGGACGCTCTCCTGTGTGTGCTCTCTGGTGACTCTGAAGGCTTGAGTGATGAGTAAACTTTTTCCCACACTCTGAACATGAATAAGGGTGTTCTCCTGTGTGTGTTCTCTGGTGCCTCCGAAGGTTTTCAGATAGAGTAAACTTTTTCCCACACTCTGAACATGAATAAGGATGCTCTTTTGTGTGTGTCCTCTGGTGATTTTGAAGGTGTGTTGTATCAGCAAACTTTTTACCACACTCTGAACATGAATAAGGACGCTCTCCTGTGTGTATTCTCTGGTGTCTACGAAGGATTGCAGATTGAGTAAACTTTTTCCCACACTCTGAACATGAAAAAGGCCACAGCTCTTTGTGACTTCTTTGGTGCTTAACAAGGTCCCTACAAGATTTAAAACATTTATCACAAACCAGACAGGAATGTTTCTTATTGCCTTCACCTGTTACAGTATCTGCTGTACTGGAAGAATCCTGAGAATTACTCCAATCATTCGCTCTGCCAGCAGTGTGCACACCTAGAGGGATAGTTGTAATAACAGGATATGATCCTCCAGAAGCTTCCTTGTCGCCACCTGCTGGGAGAGAGTGAAAGTGCATGATGTAAGGTAAAGCTTGTCAGCATACATGAGTTCATAAAGAGGCCCTGACAGAAGTGAAACAGACATTTGCTTTCTTGTAACAGAAGGTATTTGCGATTATTCAGGTTGGAGTGAGCATATGATGTCTCCCACAATGCATCACTGCTGAATACGCAAATCATCCCTTTGATGTCCCTGAAAGCCAAGCACACCTCCAGAACTTCTGGAATGTAATGATGTGGCAGCTTGTTAATTTTACAGAGCCGCACTAATACAACATACATGCATACAGACTGTTTACAACTGGTCGGTCTTCATCAGTGCAAGGCATGGATTAATGGGGATCTATGGGGTAGCACTTGAAACACCCAGAGTAATAGATTGCCCAGCAAGATCGTGGTGAAACAAAACTCCAAGGGCCTGATTCACAAAGCGGTGCTAACAGTTAGCACCCTGGTGAAAAGCCCTTTATCACGCCTAAACTCAGTTTAGGCATGATAAGTTTAGGTGTGATAAGTTTAAGCACCAACTGCGTTAACACCGCAGTGCACAGCTGATCAAAAGTTTTGCACTAGCAAAGTCTGGTGCACTTCGCATAGAGTTTAATGGCGCTGCTTTGCGTGCGAGACTTTGCACGCTATCTACACTTATCTAAACTTAGCATGCCTAAACTTATCACACCT
This sequence comes from Hyperolius riggenbachi, assembly GCF_040937935.1. NCBI lineage: Eukaryota > Metazoa > Chordata > Amphibia > Anura > Hyperoliidae > Hyperolius > Hyperolius riggenbachi. Next base: position 245,109,915 of record NC_090655.1, on the reverse strand, counting down.
AAACTTATCACACCTAAACTTATCACGCCTAAACTGGCTTTTCACCAGTGTGGTGCAAAGGTTATCACACCTAAAGTCTTTTAGGCGTGATAGCTGAGTTATCACCGCTTTGTGAATCAGGCCCCTAGTAGTGTGTAAGGGAATAATAAGTACCAAGAAAATGCTATGCAAAACAGAAATTGCCTTCGTAAAACAGATCAGGTTGGAGCTTTGAGGTGTCCCACAAATGGATCACTGCTGAATATGCAAACCATCCCTTTGTTGTCCCTGAAAGCCAAAATAATCTCCAGAACTGCTGGAAGGCAATGATGTGTCAGCTTGATTAGTGTGGCTCTGTACAATTAACATGCTGACACCAACAGGACAGACAGGTTAACAAAGTTAACTTTCTCTTTATTTGTGTTCATATACTTTCAGTTACTGTATTTTAACATTAATAGAGTTCATTCTATGTATACAGAGTGGGGTACAGAACAGTATTAACTAGGCCTATTTTTAACATTAAGGCTTCAATTCATCAAAGGGTGTTCGATAACAAAATCCCAGTCCTTAAAATACCGCATTCGGTATTTTACACTTCACTGTGCTAATTCATCAATATTTTCCCATGTGTGGTAGAGGTTCGTTAAGTTACCGAAGTAGGCTGTTAGATAAGGGCAGAGTGGTGCAGAGCAGCTTGGAATGTCTCTGTGTTGTTACAAGCTGATAACAATAGAAGGCATCCAGACATCCCTTTACATGTAAACGTGTGTTATATTTACTGTTACTTATACTGCCTCTGCTGCTCTGAATCTGTCCATCAGTGTTTCTTAACATTTTACTTCTTTGCCACAACGTAGATAAACTTCCTGGAGACTTTACAAATGCCATGCTTGGTGATTTCACCACATGCATCTTTGTATATTCAAACAGGGACTCAAAGGGTTAAACCACCGAAGGACATCTGGGGATATCTTTTGTCCCGTTATCTCTGCTCACTGCCTGGGAGGTCTGGAAGCTTGTGTGGAGAAGCCTGTGTGACCTATCAGCAGCACTTGCAGGAGAACAGGGGCTGTTTCTATTGGCTGCCTGCTCCTGTTAATCATGAAAACATTCACACAGAAGGCTTTCGAAGCCTGTAACGACAGGGGAGAGCTGGAGATAAACACCGAATGTGCTAGCGAATGTGGTAACCTTGATGAATTAACATTTACTGACATTTGCTGACATGTGTTGAGCACAAGTCGGTAATTTATCTCATTGCTCTGTGATTTCAGCTTCTCATTCGGTAACAGCTTTGATGAATTAACATTTTCTTAAGTGCTCCGTTAACTCAGCTGTTTTCAGCATTACCGAATGCGGTAATGCTTGATGAATTGAAGCCTAAGTCTCCAGCAAAGAGAAGGCAAACTTATCCAGCATCAGCCAGTCCCTGTCGGTGCTAGATAATGGGGACTTTTCTGTACTGTAAATGCGTGTGGTGTCTGATTTCCCAGGTCTGTAGTGGGCTTCTGATGAGACGATCTGGGCAAATTATCCTTACAGAATGGTGTCAGTCCAAGTGAATACAGAGGAGGTGAAAGATCATTTTTCCTTCACCTGCCTTGTCTTGTAATAGCATTTAAAGAGCCATACTGCTCTGAGCATTTCTAAACTACTCCAGCCCACGGGTTGTCTTCTGTTTGTGGACGCAAGCAATATTCACATTTCAGCGGTCCTCCCATTCATTTGTCAATAACTTTATCACTACTTATCACACCTAAATCTACATTTATATCATATTTCTTTTCAACACAAATTAGGCTTTTTGTGGGTGTTATTTATTGTTTTAGTAATTATTTTATTTTTATTTTTATTTTCAACAGAAAAAGGAGGAAAAAATAAATTTCTCAATTTCCATCCACTATAGATTTAAAATAAATAATGCTATTGTAGATCGTTCTACTGAGGAATGGAGATGGGCCTTTTATATGGTGTACAGTATCCCCTCCTCATTTGTTGTTACTATGATGTTATATTGAGGAATGGAGATTGGCCTTTCATATGGTGTACAGTATCTCCTCCTCATTTGTTGGCACTATGATGTTATACTGAGGAATGAAGATGGACCTTTCATATATTGTACAGTATCTCCTCCTCATTTGTTGGTACTATGATGTTATGCTGAGGAATGGAGATGGGCCTTTCATATGGTGTACAGTATCTCCTCCTCATTTGTTGGCACTATGATGTTATACTGAGGAATGAAGATGGACCTTTCATATATTGTACAGCATCTCCTCCTCATTTGTTGGTGCTATGATGTTATACTGAGGAATGGAGATGGGCCTTTCAAATGGTGTACAGTATCTCCTCCCTATTTGTTGGTGCTATGATGTTATACTGAGGAATGGAGATGGGCCTTTCATATGGTGTACAGTATCTCCTACTCATTTGTTGGTACTATGATGTTATACTGAGGAATGGAGATGGGCCTTTCATATGGTGTACAGTATCTCCTCCTCATTTGTTGGTGCTATGATGTTATATTGGGGAATGGAGATGGGCCTTTCATATGGTGTACAGTATCTCCTCCTCATTTGTTGGTACTATGATGTTATACTGGGGAATGGAGATGGGCCTTTCATATGGTGTACAGTATCTCCTCCTCATGTGTTAGTACTATGATGTTATACTGAGGAATGGAGATAGACCTTCCATATGGTGTACAGTATCTTCTCCTCATTTGTTGGTACTATGATGTTATACTGAGGAATGGAGATGGGCCTTTCATATGGTGTACAGTATCTCCTCCTCATTTGTTGGTACTATGATGTTATACTGAGAAATGGAGATGGGCCTCTTATATGGTGTACAGTATCTCCTACTCATTTGTTGGTGCTATGATGTTATACTGAGGAATGGAGATTGGCCTTTCATATGGTTGTTATGAATATGATATTATATTGAGGCTGCTAAAATGTATTGCACTCATAGACAAATTTAAGTGGGGATCTGACCAGAGCATTGCATGCTTGGTAGAGGGAAGACGCTTGTTGTGGTGAGTAGTGAGGTGGTGGAGTCCAGATTGTGCATGAGGACTCCTGTCATAGGTTTTTCTGCATAGTAAAAAGGACAGTTAATATCCTTGCAGAGCACTCTCTTATGTGAAAATCTTCTCATTCTACCATTGCCAGTAACTATATATATATATCTTACACTCCTAGATGAAGACTGAAAATGTAAAAGAAGCATATGGCATTCATTCCTTACCTGTGAACATTTCTACAGATGATCTTTCTGCTTCAATATTTGTCATCATGTCCCCCTCCTCCATAGACTGCTGATCACTCCTCACATATGTCTCTTCTTCCTCTTTACTAGTCCTCATCATGTCTCCCTCCTCCATAGACTGCTGATCACTCCTCACATACGTCTCTTCTTCTTCTTTACTAGTCCTCATCATGTCACCCTCCTCCATAGACTGCTGATCACTCCTCACATATGTCTCTTCTTCCTCTTTACTAGTCCTCATCATGTCTCCCTCCTCCATAGACTGCTGATCACTCCTCACATATGTCTCTTCTTCCTCTTTACTAGTCCTCATCATGTCACCCTCCTCCATAGACTGCTGATCACTCCTCACATATGTCTCTTCTTCCTCTTTACTAGTCCTCATCATGTCTCCCTCCTCCATAGACTGCTGATCACTCCTCACATACGTCTCTTCTTCTTCTTTAACCTCACATTTTAAACCAATCCATTCCTCACACTAGAGCCACAAAAACACAGAAATTGAAATCTTTAAAGGACTTTTCTATTGCTTCAGGTTTGTTTCAAAGGACTTATGGGCCACAAAATAAATGTAATTTTACTTTCCTGGGGCTTCTTCCAGTCCTTAGAAGTCATTTGGGTCCCTCACCGCAGCTCCGGTCCTCTCCAGAGTCCTGATGGCAGCCTGCGCAGTACGCTCCTGGTGACTTGTGTGCATTCTTGCATGGGGCAGGAGCCCATCCGCGCATGTGCAGAAGACACCGACCCATGGGGGTCACGATCCTTACAGGCTGATAAGTGGATTTGGGAGAGCACTGGAGCTGCGCCAGGGAGTCAAATGGCTACTAAGACAGAGGTGCTTTGCACTGACCTGGATGCTAAGAGTTTTTTGCTCCCCTTTTTTATTGCCTGATGAAGCGGGGTGACGCCTGCGAAACGCGTTGCAAGTTTGTGTAGGGTATTGTAATAAATTCTTTTGTTTAACACGTCATCACATGTATCTGATATTCTTGGGAGTAGGTAAGTCCACCGCTGCCTCTCCTACTTTTAAGAATTTTATGTATTTTCATCCTGCTGGCGCCTCTGTTCTCCTGCTGTCTACAATCCACCCTTGGTGGAGGGGTGTTTTACCCCATGTCTCCTTTCCAAGCTACAGAGAGCGACTTCTTAAGTTCTAATCTTCCCACCTGCCTTTATAGTGGTTGCCTGAATGGTAACCCTTGTTTGTGAGTATAACTATACTTACCTTAAACTTTCACCTATATTGCCAATACATACTACAGCGTATCGGGCTCTGGGTGTCCTTTGTCTGTGTTACCATTGTCTACTAAATAGCTTCTAAGGGCTGGAAGAAGCCCCAGGTAAAAAGCATACCTGAAGCGATAGAAAATGTATACGATAGATACTTACATCAGTAGTGTGAAGTCTATGGATAGTCCAGAGGCTTCCCCGATCCTCGAAGAGCTATCCGCTCCACCACAGGGTCCCTGTGAACATATTTGAGTATTTCTATTTTTTCCATTGCCACACCCCCATGTATGAGCAGGGCTGTACAGAGCATGCTTGAATATGATCCGGACATGCCCAGTACAGCAAAATCAGTCATGTACAGCTTTTTCCTCCAAGCACAAGCAAGTTTGATGCTACTCAGCAGTTGTGGACCTCACTCATACATGCACGGTATTGCCGCTCTCTTGCTTGGACGGGAGCACACCCATGACGAAGAAGAGGGGCCCAGGCAGCAGCAATGGGCTCAGGAAGTATCGGGGAAGCCTGTGGACCATCCTGTGCCTTCCCACTACTTAGTTTAGTGTTGATCTTTAATTTGATTTTATAATCTATATAATCTAACACAATCTCTTAAGAATATTACACCCTCAATTTCATCTACCTGATAATGGTGGGGGGTGGTGGGATAATCCTGTGTAGAATCCTGGGAATAAAGAGGACCTGTACAACTCTCTGGTGGGTTTCTGTTACTGGATCCATCTGTAGGAAACACACACACTGAATACATTGTCTCTATATGTTTATCAGATGATGGGGATCTAGGTGGACCCTCCATACTGGTCACTCCATTACAAGACATGAATGTCTCTGCTTACCCCGTGATGTGAGGGCCGGTTGATTCTCCATCATGATGCCCTTGTATCCGTCTATATACTGCAGCTCCTGCATGGAGAAATAGACAGGGACATCCTGACACTTTATAAACCTGACACACATAATGATACAGTTACCTCTCAGCCTCATCCTTCACATGTTATACATATATGTACCCACACCAGGGGTGTAACTGCAAATCATAGACTCCCCCTAACATTCACACTGCCTCCCCCCATGGTTACAAAAGCTCTCAACCGTGCACTACTGCTACTGCAGGAACTTTTTGTTTATAAAACTCCTTTTGCTCCATGGATTGGGGTAATAATGAGGAACGGTACATGGGGCGCAGTGAAGGTGGAAAACACATGGGGGAAGTGTGGGGGGATAATGATAGAAGCCTCCATTGCAGATTGGCTCCTGAGAGGGAAATCCTATTACGGTTAGTATATAAGAAGATACAGGAGACATTCCCCTGGGTCAGGCAGTGATGATGGAGGACACATGGGGGGAGGGGGGTGGGTAATGATAGAAGCCCCCACTGCTGTGTGCAGATTGGCTCCTGGGAAGGAAATCACATTAGGGTGTGTACAGTGTATATAAGAACATACAGGAAACATTCAGGCTGTGATGATGGGAGACACATGGGGGGAGTGTAGGGAGAAATTGATAGAAGCTAAGAAGGAAATCACATTAGGGTGTGTATATAAGAAGATACAGAAGACATTTCCCTGGGTCAGGCAGTGATGATGGAGGACACATGGGGGGAGGGGTGGGGGGGGTAATGATAGAAGTCCCCATTGCTGTGTGCAGATTGGCTCCTGGGAAGGAAATCACATTAGGGTGTGTATATAAGAAGATACAGAAGACATTTCCCTGGGTCAGGCAGTGATGATGGAGGACACATGTGGGGGGGGGGGGGGATAATAATAGAATCCCCCATTGCTGTGTGCAGATTGGCTCCTGGGAGGGAAATCACATTAGGGTGTGTATATAAGATACAGGAGACATTCCCCTGGGTCAGGCAGTGATGATGGAGGACACATGGGGGGAGTATCTGGGGGATAGTGATAGAAGCCCCCATTGCTGTGTGCAGATTGGCTCCTGGGAAGGAAATCACATTAGGGTGTGTATATAAGAAAATACAGGAGACATTCCCCTGGGTCAGGCAGGGAGGTCACGTAGAAGGGGGCACAGGGCAATAACTGGCTGTAAATAGAAGTAAAAAAATATGTTGTTACCTCCTATCTCGACACTACTAGCCCCCAGTAATGTCTGCTACCTACTTCCGGTCCTGCCCTTACAGCTTCCGGTCTCTGCGATCCACCCAGGTATCGGTGCAGTGTTCGTGTTAAAAGTGAAATCAGGTTTCCATCTTGTGGACAATACGGGAACTGCAATCACCATTATGATTCCCGATCAGGTAGGTCCGTCTTGGTCAATATCTGAACTGCTGCCTAATTTCACTTTACTGTGTGGGTTATTGTCTCATCTCATGATGTACTAATATTATAAATGGGAAAGTTTGGATGTTTGTTACTCAATCACGCAACAATGGGTGAACGGATTTGAATGAAATTTTGCACACACAGTACATTACCTGGAATAACATATAGGATACGTTTTATCTCCATAACCAAAAAGTGGGCGGAGACAAATACAAATTTCACTGAGAAAATGTAAACTGCAGCCATTGCACGGTTAATGGCAGGGTTCTCAAACTTTGCACAGTTGGTCACTGGGTGACTGGGATTAATATTCAGGAAAAGTGGGTGGAGCCTACAAAAGCCAATCAAAAATCCCCTATTGATATTCAAGGGGAATAATTAATTGCTGCCATTCTTGCACTGTTAATATCACAAGCCTTAAAGGGGTTCTGTGGGGGTTGTGCAAGAGAAAACCGGACACTTACCTTGGGCTTCTATCAGCCCCGTGCAGCGGTAATGTCCCACGCCGTCCTCCTCCCATCTGCCGCTCTCCGCCGCCGGCCCCGGTCTAAGCGGCATGGAATCCAACTGCGGCTGCGCTAGAGTGGCCGCGCACCCGCTCGCTTCCGCCTGCATCATCGGAAGCTTACTGCGCAAGCGCAGTACAAGGCTCCGTTGTACTGCGCCTGCGCAGTAAGCCTCAGATGACGCGAGCGGAGGCACGGCAACGCGCATTATTCGTCTGTATGTCAGACGAATAATTGCCCGGTGCCGGCTGCGGGGAACGGCGGATGGGAGCAGGACGTCGTGGGACATTACCGCTGCACGGGGCTGATAGAAGCCCAAGGTAAGTGTCAGTTTCTCTCTTCCACAACCCCCACAGAACCCCTTTAAACCTGGTACAGTTGGTCATTGGGTGACTGGGGTTGAAATTCAGAAAAGGGGGTGGAGCCACAAACTGCCAATCAGATTTGTTTCATTTCAATGCAAATTATTGATGCCAAAGACAGCAAAGCTCACAAACTTGGTCATTGAGTAATTGAGTAAGTGTGTGTTAGGGTTAGAAAAAGTGGGCGTAGAAAAGGGGTGGAGCCACAGCCAATCAGATACCCGGGCAACGCTGGGTCATTAGCTAGTAGTAATAATAATAATTCCAGTATTTGTATGGTGATTTTCTCCTCTCAGACTCAAAGGGATTGCGAGGCAGCCACTAGATCGCACTCAGTGGACAGTAGCAGTGTTAGGGAGTTTCACCCAAGAACTCTTTACTGCTGGCTTACTGAAATAAGAAGTGCCAAAATTCAAACCCAGGACTCCTATATTAGAGGCAGAGTCCTTAACCATTACACTATCCAGCTAGAACCATTTGCAGTCGCACTGATTAATATTAGTATTTGTATCGCACCAACATCTTCCACAGCACCTTACAGAGTATTTAAAGTAATGTCACTAGCTGTTCCTCAGAGGAGCTCACAATCTATTCCCGATCATAGGGAAGGTCTATCGAAGTCTGGGGCCAATTTTAGGAGGAAAGCAATTGACTTATCTGTATATTTTTGGGATGAGAGAGGAAACCGGAGTGGTCAGAAGAAACCCATGCAGACACAGGGAGAACATACACACTCCTTGCAAATAATGCCCTGGCTGGGACTTGAACCAGGGGATCAGCGCTGCAAGGTGAGAGCACTAACCACTGCTACATTGTGCTGCCCATTGATGAGGACCGACCAGCACCAAACAAATGAATACATGTTGGGTTACTATGGCTATAGTTATGTAAAGCTATGTAAAGTTAATGAGCAGTTCTAATACACACACACACACACACACACACACACACACACACACAGAGTGAGCTGGGATGCCTGCCACTAAGGACCCCCATACTGCTCAAATAGCTGCTGGATAAGCTTCACCTCGAGAGGGGCTGGTACAGCACAGCAGCACCATTCCCCCAGCCATCCAGGGGCGTAGCAATAGAGGTTGCGACCGCATCGGGGCCCTTGGGCCTGAGGGGCCCCGAAGGGCCTTCCCTCAACTGCAGTATTAGCTCTCTATTGGTGCTGTACTCATAATAACTACTTCTATAGATACTTTGAATAGTGGTAATCATATACAAACTGCTCCCCATCCCCTTCTTGCACCTCTGACACTTAAGTTGCCATTGGCAGGTTTTGATGCACTGTATCAATTGTTATATATAGAGTGTTTGGGGGGCTCCATTGTAAAACTTGCATCGGGGCCCATAGCTATGCCACTGCAGCCATCATCTCATGTAATGTGACAGGTCCTCTGTAGCCCACTACTGGGGTGCTGCCAGTCACCCAGCATGCCTCATGTTTCTTTCCTCTCTCTCTCTCTCATCTCCTCCCAGCATGCCTAATTTTTCTTTCCTCTCTCTCTCTTATCCTCCCAGCATGCCTCATGTTTCTTTCCTCTCACTTATCTTCCCTAGCATGCCTCATTTTTCTCGAGCGCTGTAATAACAGTGCTGGAGATTTGGGCGCAGCCGGCGCCACCAAAGACTGTAATAGGAATTACGGCTATAGTGGCGCACACTGAGTAACTTCGGTGCAGTCAGAAGACGGAGCTGAAGTTACTTTTAAACACTGTAATTTGGCCTCCAGCAATAGCTGGAAGCCAAATTACATCATTCCCCACTATCCACATGGACCTGGAGTGGCAATGTAATTAACACTGCTGGGACTTGTGCAGCAGCAGGATAAGCCATACAGTATACGGCTGTATCCTGCGCCCAATTCTCCCAACGGCCAATTCATATGTATGCATGTTTCTTTCCTCTCTCATCTCCTCCCAGCATGCCTTATGTTTCTTCCCTCTCTTATCTCCCCCTAGCATGCCTCATGGTTCTTTCCTCTCTCTCATCTCTCCTAGCATGCCTCGTGTTTCTTTCCTCTCTCTCTTATCTCCTCCCAGCATGCCTCATGTTTCTTTCCTCTCTCTCTTATCTCCTCCCAGCATGCCTCATGTTACTTTCCTCTCTCCCATCTCCCCCAGCATGCCTTGTGTTCCTTTCCTCTCTTATCTCCCCCAGCATACATCATGTTTCTTCCCTCTCTCATCTTCCTCCCATCATGCCTCATCTTTCTTCCCTCACTCATCTCCTCCCAGCATGCCTTATGTTTCTCCCCTCTTTCATTTTCTCCTAGTATGCCTCATGTTTCTTTCCTTTCTTTCTTGCAGAATTTTTGACATCTTACCATTTACAAATTTGCTCATTGAATGAAGTTTTTTGTCCCTCTACAGAATTATTGGCAGCGAAACAAGGTGACCCTTTCCACACTGGACTGGACTTTGCTTAAAGGACTTACGAGGCCAGATTTGCAAAAAAAAAAAACATAAAAAAAGTTAGATACCTGTGCGTGTTTGCAAGGCACGGAGGACGCCGTCATCTCCTCCCAGCATGCCTCATGTTTCTTACCTCTCTCTCTTCTCTCCCAGCATGCCTCATGTTTCTTCCCTCTCTCTCTCATCTCCCCCCACCATGCCCTATGTTTCTTCCCTCTCTCATCTCCTCACAGCATGCCTCATGTTTCTTTCCTCTCTCTCTCATCTCCTCCCAACATGCCTCATGTTTCTTTCCTTTCTCTCTCATCTCTCCCAGCATGCCTCATGTTTCTTCCCTCTCTCTCTCATCTCCCCCAGCATGCCTCATGTTTCTTCCCTCTCTCTCTCATCTCCCCCTACATGCCTCATGTTTCTTTCCTCTCTCTCTCTCATCTCTCCCAGCATGCCTCATGTTTCTTTCCTCTCTCTCATCTCTCCCAGCATGCCTCATGTTTCTTCCCTCTCTCATCTCTCCCAGTATGCCTCATGTTTCTTCCCTCTCTCATCTCTCCCAGCATGCCTCATGTTTCTTCCCTCTCTCTCTCTCATCTCTCCCAGCATGCCTTAGGTTTCTTTCCTTTCTCTCTTGCAGAATTTTTGACATCTAACCATTTACAGATTTGATCACTGAATAAAGTTAATTTTGGACCACTACTGAATTATGCAATTTTTTTATTTTTCTAAGCTTTTTCCAACGGACCATCAGTGATTATTGGCAGCGACATACAATGACCCTTTCCACACTGAACTGGACTTTGTTTAAAGAACTGGATGTTTCTGGAGTATTTCTGTTGAGAAGTAAATTTACATTTTCAGCCTTAATTCTTTTATTTTGCATATTATGTGTTCTATAATAACCATTTTTCGGGTAATACATTGGCATCGTTTTTTTTAATACATAGAAAATCTTATCACTACTCCCTGCTCTAGCAAGAAAAGTAAGGAATTCTGCCTATATACATTCACCTAAAGGATTATTAGGAACACCTGTTCAATTTCTCATTAATGCAATTATCTAATCAACCAATCACATGGCAGTTGATTCAAAGCATTTAGGGGTGCAGTCCTGGTCAAGACAATCTCCTGAACTCCGAGCTGAATGTCAGAGTGGGAAAGAAAGGTGATTTAAGAAATTTTGAGCATGGCATGGTTGTTGGTGCCAGATGGGCCGGTCTGAGTATTTCACAATCTGCTTAGTTACTGGGATTTTCATGCACAACCATTTCTAGGGTTTACAAAGAATGGTGTGAAAAGGGAAAAACATCCAGTATGCGGCAGTCCTGTGGGCGAAAATGCCTTGTTGATGCTAGAGGTGAGAGGAGAATGGGCCGACTGATTCAAGCTGATAGAAGAGCAACGTTGACTAAATAACCACTCGTTACAACCAAGGTATGCAGCAAAGCATTTGTGAAGCCACAACACGCACAACCTTGAGGCAGATGGGCTACAACAGCAGAAGACCCCAATGGGTACGGTATGATGTGGGGGATGTTTTCTTGGCACATTTAGGCCCCTTAGTGCCAATTGGGCATCGTTTAACTTCCACGGGCTACCTGAGCATTGTTTCTGACCATGTCCATCCCTTCATGACCACCATGTACTCATCCTCTGATTGCTACTTCCAGCAGGATAATGCCCCATGTCACAAAGCTTAAATCATTTCAAATTGTTTTTTGAACATGACAATGAGTTCACCGTACTAAAATGGCCCCCAGTCACCAGATCTCAACCCAATAGAGCATCTTTGGGATGTGATGGAACGGGAGCTTGGTGCCCTGGATGTGCATCCCACAAATCTCCATCAACTGCAAGATACTATCCTATCAATATGGGCCAACATTTCTAAAGAATGCTTTCAGCACATTGTTTAATCATTGGCACGTAGAATTAAGGCAGTTCTGAAGGCAAAAGAGGGGGGGGGGGGTTCCTAATAATCGTTTAGGTGAGTGTAGAAGAAAGCTACCTTAGATAAATATTGTATTGTATTGTCTATCAGTAAGTATTGTAGTGTGAGGTGAATTGCTGTCAGCAGTCATTCATTGGCAAGTGTGTAAACCTGGTGCCTTCTTGTCCAAGTGGCAGTGACTGATACAAACACACCAGCCTGTCACATTCCTGGCCAGCTGTGTCTGTGTGCAGAAATTACCTGCTGAAGCCCCTCCTCCAATGGTTCTGCTCCGCCTCACTTGTGCTCTGCGTGTTGGAAATGTCTGTGCTGGGCGTGGCTGGGGGCGGATCCATCTCACAAATCAATGATAGCATTCAGAAACAAAAGTACAACACAGATCTGGTTTTGTGCCCTTTTTTTAATACATTTTCCTAATTGTCTTCATTTAGAAGCATAATAAAGTAAACTGATACAAATAATAACATAATAAAGATTACAGTAAGGAGAAGAGAGGACAACAATGAGGGGAAACACAACCTCTGCAGGAAATAACCTGCCCTGTACACTGAAGACATTAGATCTGATATAGCTCCTCACATACAAGATACAGCAAGACCCTCCTGCCTAAAGCACATCTTGCTAAATAAATATACTTCAATACTGACCCCAGCCCTGTGACAAGCTCCTAATTTCTGCTGCTGTAAGACCCCCACAGGGAGGAATGTAACAGCAAACTACTAAAACCTGCAATGCATTTCCTGCCTCATCTCTGCAGCTCTCTGGTCATCATCAGCCTTACAGAGTTACTGTACGAATACTGGACTGTGGTTAAAATGTCTAAAATGAAGATGAGCCTAATACTGCAATATGCAGGTACTTGAATACTGTCTTTTGCCCCTTTTAAGGCATCTGGAAGTCACTACTAATGTTCCTAGTACAGAATGACTTAAGGCCCCTTCGCACTAGAGCGGTTATCGGGTGATTCCCGCTAAGCACTGAAGCGATAGCGCAATATTAACTCTATAGCAGTGATCTCATTTCTGCTAATCGCGGGTGATTCGCGTTTAGCGGCAATTGCCAAACACGTTTGTGGAAGTCACTCACTTATCAATACACCAAGATTTCCAAAAATACGTCAGGAGATGAAAAGGAAAGCAATATGGCTTTTATTCAAAAGCTTCACATGTATACATGGAGAAACCAGGTAAGCCAAGTAAAATAAAAGATTCTGGCATTTAAGGTTTCTGAAGGCACTTCCGCTGTGTACTGATTTTTATACTACAAATTACGTAGTCATGATGAGCTTTACTAGTCCAATAATGAATGCATGACACCAAGAGTTTTTTCTTCATTGCACAGCAGGGTGGAGTTTTCTCATGGCTTAGCACCTGGTGTTGTTTTGTGCACGTAGTCCAAGTTCTTCAAGGATGTTTCTAAGATTTCAGCTCGTGAGACTGGAGACATCCTACGCAGTGCCAGGCACCGCACATCTATGGAATTTCCTGAAAAGATAAAGCCACACACAGTACTCGCTCTTGACTACTCATTTTCAGCAATAGAAGAATCTGAGGCCAATGTTAAAGGGTAACTCTGTTCATCTGTATCAACTGTGTTACATTGGCCTTATTAAATACTAGTATCACCTTATATCTATTAGGTGCAAATCTATAAAACTTGGATTAACATACAGTTATGACATTAACACGTTGCATGCAGCATATTGCTGCGATTGTGATGCAGTGCTTTAAAATAGCTCCGATTGCGATTGCTCAAATTGTGAGTGTGTTCAGTGATTTTACTGCGCTAAATGGGCCCTCAATGAGTGTAGTGAATACCGGATAAGTTCTGCAGAGGGAGTCTGGTGAGGATGAGATGCCACAACAGCTGGACCCCTTGTTATTATCTGTGTGAGGGCAGGGAAGCTGTTTATATGCTGGACGACCTGTTATTATCTGTGTGGGGGCTGGGAGGCTGTTTCTATGCTGGATCCAGTTATTTTGTGTGTGAGCGCTGGAAGGCTGTTTTTATGCTGGACCCGTTATCTCTGTGAAGGCTGGAAGGCTGTTTCTATGCTGGATCCCCCGGTTATTCTGTGTGTGGGGGGCTGGGAGGCTGTTTCTATACTGGACTCCCTGTTATCCTGTGTGTGGGGGCTGGGAGGCTGTTTCTATGCTGGACCCCCTGTTATTCTGTGTGTGGGGCTGGGAGGCTGTTTCTATGCTGGACCCCCTGTTATTCTGTGTGTGGGGGCTGGGAGGCTGTTTCTATGCTGGACCCCCTGTTATTCTGTGTGTGGGGGCTGGGAGGCTGTTTCTATGCTGGACCCCCTGTTATTCTGTGTGTGGGGGCTGGGAGGCTGTTTCTATGCTGGACCCCGTTATCTGTGTGAGGGCTGGGAGGCTGTTTCTATGCTGGATCCCCTGTGTGTGTGTGTGTGGGGGGGGGGGGGGGGGGTTGAGGCCGTTTCTCTGCTGGAGGATATTGGCCTCTCTGGTACAGGATATTGGCCACACTGATTACCAATGGAGGAAGGGGAGATAGTGGCCACATTAAAGGGATGGGATTAATGGCTGCAACTGGGTACCTGGAGGGTTTCATGGCTGCCATACTTTAAAGAGACACTGAAGCGAAAAAAAAATATGATATGATGATTTGTATGTGTAGTACAGCTAAGAAATATAACATTAGTAGCAGAGACAGACTGTAAGTCTAATATTGTTTCCAGTACAGGAAGTGTTAAGAAACTCCAGTTGTTATCTATGCAAAAAAGCCATTGAGCTACACGACTTTCAAAGTCGCAGAGAGCTCTGTCTTCTGAAGTTTGATATCTCAACTGTCAGTCATTGTAAATTCTTTTTCTCTCCAGAGGACAGGTCAATAGTTCACAAGACTGCTCTGTAAAAACATTTAGAATGCTGAGTAGTGTGTAAACTGCAAATATTACAGAATGATGCAATGTTATAAAAAAACACAATATAACTGAAAATAAAAATATGAGAATATTTTCTTTGCTACTAATCTTCTAGTAATTATCCGTACTACACAACCAATTCATTATATCATAATTTTTTTTGCTTCAGTGTCTCTTTAACCAGCTGCCGCCCGCGTCACGCCAGTAGGCGTGGCCGCGGCGGCAGCCCCAGGACCGCCTAACGCCGATTGGCGGAAGGTCCTGTCAAACAGAAATGCACGCATGCGCGCGCACATCGCCCGGCATGACTTGCGGCCCCCCTGTGTCATCAGCCCGCCGGCCAATTAGCAGCGCCGGCGGGCTGCAATATTTCAAATAGCCCTATCCCAAGTGTATAATACACGTTGTTATGTAAACAACGTGTATTATACTGGCTGCCTCCTCCTCTCATGGTCACAGCGCGCCCGGACCACCAGGAGAGAGGACGGCAGCCCTGCTCAGTAAGCCACACACGTTTCCCCGCTCGTTCCCCCACCCGATCGCCGCTGATCACCCCCACTACCCCCCTCACTGGCCCTGCCAAGGCGTCTGACTGAGGTCTGAGTGTCATCTGGTCGCCTGTCACAGCTCTGATCGAGGTCTGTGTGACATGTGAGTGGCATGTGAGTGACATCATTGCCTGTGCACAGTTTTTTGACTTCTGATTGATTGATTGCGTTGTGATTATTGATCATCTGTGATTGCCCTGTGTTTTCAATTGCTGTATACATTGGTTGGCATCTGACAGCGGCACTGTGATTGATATCTGGTCGCCTGTCACAGCTCTGATCGAGGTCTGAGTGAGATCTATTGTCTGTGCACTGATTTTTGACATCTGATTGATTGATTGATTAGTGATTGGTATTTGATCATCTGTGATTGCCTGAGATTTCAATTGTTGTTTACATTGGTTGGCATCTGACAGCGGCGCTGTGATTGATATCTGGTCGCCTGTCACAGCTCTGATCGAGGTCTGAGTGACATCTATTGTCTGTGCACTGATTTTTGACGATTGATTGATTGATTAGTGATTGGTATTTGATCATCTGATTGCCTGAGATTTCAATTGCCGTTTACATTGGTTGGCATCTGACAGTGGCACTGTGATTGATATCTGGTCGCCTGTCACAGCTCTGATCGAGGTCTGAGTGAGATCTGAGTGACATCTATTGTCTGTGTACTGATTTTTGACATCTGATTGATTGATTAGTGATTGGTTTTTGATCATCTGTGATTTCCCTGTGATTCCAATTGCTGTTTACATTTGTTGGAATCTGACAGCGGCACTGTGATTGATATCTGGTCGCCTGTCACAGCTCTGATCGAGGTCTGAGTGACATCTATTGCCTGTGCACTGTTTTTTTGGCCAGTGAGTTAGCTAGGCCCCTTTTGTTAGGTAGTTAGCGCCCAGCCCACTACACCGCAATCACTATAAGTCGCTGATTAGCGTCATCACTGTCGCTAATCTGCATTGGTACTATATAGTATCTGTAAGTGATAAGTACTGATCACAGTCAGATCTATATAAGTACGTTACGGTCACCTTAGAGTAGGCTCCACTAAAAACGCAGTGTTTGCCCGATCAGGCCTGATCGTTCTGCCGCACTTGCGTTCAGCCCTCCCCACCAAGTGAAAGAAATTTTTGTTTTCTGATCACTGCAAAAAAACACAATAGCTGCGACGCTATAAAGATCAGTTTTGATTTTTTTTTTTAAATCAAAACTGAGCGATCGCAGCTCTTTACTTAACAAATACTCCCATTTGCTAGACAGGTGCATTTTTTCCTGGGTGGTCTCAGAGGAATACCCCCTAAATTTAGCAGCCCAAAATGGCAAAAAAGATGTATTCCCTGCAAGAGGCCTACAGTATTATGGCCGAGTCGGGTGAGAGTGATTGGGACTTCTCATCCGATGAATCCGGCTCAGAATATGAACCTGTAGAGGACAGTGACTCTCTGACCGATAGTTCTGATGACGAGGTTGTGGTCCCTGCTAGCGCCAGGCGTTCCCGACCCCATGTCAGTGGACCACAGGTTGCGCAGGATCAACCTCAAGGCCAGCAGAGTGGTGCTAGCGCTGATCCAGATTTTGATGGTGAGGCATGCACCAACAGCGCAGCACATCCTGGACTTGAAACCAGTACTGCCGTAGACCCTGGTGAAGTGGCGAGCACCAGCATGGCAGTTGAAACTGGTTCGGTGGTACGTGCAGTAAGACCCCAGTCGCAGCAACCAGAAACACGGGCCCGTAGTACCCCTAGGCTCCCAGAGGTGCTGGCAAACCCTCATTGGAAGTTCCCTAATTCCGCCGCACCCGTAGTGCCCCCTTTCACCGCCCAGTCTGGAGTCCAGGTGGAGACAGATCATCTAGGATCGGCCCTAGACACTTTTCATCTGATCTTCACCGAGGATCTCTACGACTTAGTCGTGGCAGAGACCAACCGCAAGGCCACACAATTTATCACCGCCAATCCGTTTTCGAATTTAAAATCTTTTTGGGCCTTCTCCTTAACATGGGTCTAACTAAAAAAAATGTATTGCGGTCCTATTGGTCTACGCACCCAATACATCACATGCCCATGTACTCTGCTGCCATGTCCAGGTCACGTTTTGAGGACATCCTGCGCTTCCTGCACTTTAATGATGATACAACCTGTCATGAAAGAGGCCACGCTGACTATGACCGGCTCCACAAATTTCGGCCCCTCATAGACCACCTGTCATCCAAATTTGCAGATGCTTACACCCCTGAACAGAACATCTGTATAGACGAGTCCCTCATACATTTTACCGGGCGCCTTGGCATTAAGCAGTACATCCCAACCAAGCGCGCCCGGTATGGGGTCAAGCTGTATAAGCTCTGTGAAAGGGCCACAGGCTATACATATCGCTTTAGGGTCTATGAGGGCAAAGACACAAAATTGGAGCCGGTCGGATGCCCTGACTACCTGGGGTGCAGTGGCAAGATTGTGTGGGACTTGGTGTCACCCTTATTCCACAAGGGGTACCATCTCTATGTGGACAACTACTACACAAGTGTGGCCCTTTATCAGCATTTGAAGATACTCGGAATTCCTTGCTGTGGCACCGTGCGGCCTAGTCGCCGGGGCTTCCCCCAATATCTCACTGCTACCCGACTTGCACGGGGGGAGAGGGCTGCCTTGTGTAAGGACGACCTTCTTGCAGTGAAATGGAAGGACAAGAGGGACGTTTACCTTCTGTCGACCATTCACGGAAACACGACAGTCCAAATTCAGCGAGCAACTGAGGTTGTTGAGAAACCCCTCGCCGTCCACGACTATAATTTAAACATGGGAGGGGTGGACTTCAATGACCAGATGTTGGCTCCCTATTTAGTTTCCCGAAGGACCAGCCGCTGGTATAAGAAAGTGGCTATTTACTTGATTCAATTGGCAATGTACAACAGCTTTGTTCTCTACAGTAAGGCTGGGAGAACAGGATCCTTCCTTAAATTTCAGGAAGAGATCATTTCGGAACTCCTGTATCCAGGAGGGGCCGTGGCCAATCCCCCTGATGTAGTTAGCCGGCTACATGAAAGACACTATGCTTATGTCTTTCCGAGTACCCCAGGTCAACGCACCCCAAGAAAACATTGTCGTGTCTGTAAGAGGAATGGAATGAGGCGTGACACCACTTTTTATTGTCCCTACTGTCCTGACCAGCCTGCCCTATGCATAGGGGAGTGTTTTGAAAAGTTCCACGAACACATTCGCTATTGGAGTAGGGAACGTGAGACACAGTAGTAGTCTCTCAAGGCTCTTTCACACTGGAGCCATGTGTTGCAGCATATTGCCTAGCGAAAGTCCCACTTTGCGGTCCCCCCTTACGCCGGAAGTGGTTGACTTAAAGCTAGTGCATACCTACGCTACTGCGCGGCTCCTGTGTGTGAAACCAGACATCTGCTTTTGAGAGACCCAAATACATTGGAGTGATGGTTGCAGCATATTGCCTAGCGAAAGTCCCACTTTGCGGTCCCCCCTTACGCCGGAAGTGGTTGACTTAAAGCTAATGCATACCTACGCTACTGCGCGACTCCTGTGTGTGAAACCAGACATCTGCTTTTGAGAGACCCAAATACACAGGGCTGCCAGAAACCTCTCCTTTCACTTGGGACAAAGTGCATAGTGTACTTCACTACATCTCTGTGCGCTTTGCGCTTTGCACACTGTCCCATGGGGAAGGAGAAGTTTGTCCTTGGAAGGTAAGTTAAAAACAAACAAAAAAAAAAAACAGGTAAGCAAAAGTTCCAAATGTTATTGTTTGGTTAAAAAGGTTTAATAAAGTTTACGAATGTTAATGTTAATGAATTTCTTGCATTGCTGCTTGCTTGTTTTTTTTTGTATGTTTTTTTCTCTCTCTTTTTCCATCCTTTACCCTTCCAGGTGGACCGAGCGAACGACTGATCGACCAACCAGCTGCAGCACTGATGGTGCATCCTGACAGAAGCATTGCGCGTCTGTCAGATTACACACAAGTCGGTGCATGCAGCGCTGCAGGACGAGATTTCTCCTCCGCAGTAAGATACGTTTGTCAAGGCATATGAGCTGAGGGGTGGTGTTGGAGCTCCTATGCTTTGGCAAGCACTTTGTATCAAAACTGGCAAAGGTTTTTTTCATCCACATCGATCGATGTGAATGGATTAATCTGGTTTGCCAGGAGCAAAGTGGGTTTGGAAAATTTTGTGGGCGGTGCTCCTATGTCCTGGCAAACGCCATGCCCCCCCTTTTTTCACATATTTCGGCAGATATTTTTTCATCCACATTGATTAATGTGAATGTGAGAATCTTTGCCGTTCATTTTTCCTTTTATGGAGAAAAAAGTGCATCACCCGTATGCGCAATATAAGGAGTATAGCAGAAACTCCTAATACTGGCCATACATGTAATGATTGTGGAGACGCTAAAATGCCAGGACAGACCCCCACAAATGACCCCATTTTAGAAAGAAGACACCCCAAGGTATTCGCTGAGGGGCATGGTGAGTTCATAGAAGATTTTATTTTTTGGCATAAATTAGCAGAAATGGATTTTTTTATTTTTTTTCCCACAAAGTGTCATTTTCCGCTAACTTATGACAAAAAATAAAATTTTATATGAACTCAGTATGCCCCTTGTGGAATACCTTGGGGTCTCTTCTTTCCAAAATGGGGTCATTTCTGGGGTGTTTTACTGTCCTGGAATTGTTTGGTGGGGGCCTAAATTGTGAGCACCCTTGTAAAGCCTAAAGGTGCTCATTGGACTTTGGGCAAGTTTGCGCAGCTAGCCTGCAAAAAAGTGTCACATATGTGGTATTGCCATTCTCATGAGTAGTAGTATAATGTGTTTTGGGGTGTCTTTCCACACATACCCATGCTGGGTGGGAGAAATATCTCTGTAAATGACAATTTAGTGTAAAAAAATGGGAAAAATTGTCATTTACAGAGATATTTCTCACACACAGGATTGGTTATGTGTGAAATACACCCCAAAACACATTATACTATTATTCCTGAGTACAGCGATACCACACGTGTGACACTTTTTTGCAGCCTAGCTGTGCAAAGGGGCCCAAAGTCCAATGAGTACCTTTAGAATTTCACAGGTCAATTTTAATTATTTGGTTTCCAGACTACTCCTCACAATTTAGGGCCCCTAAAATGCCAAGGCAGTATAGGAACCCCACAAGTGACCCCATTTTGGAAAGAAGACACCCCAAGTTATTCCATGAGGGGTATGGTGAGTTCATAGAAGATTTTATTTTTTGTCACAAGTTAGTGGAAAATGACACTTTGTGAGAAAAAAAACTAAAAAATCCATTTCCACTAACTTGTGTCAAAAAATAAAATATTCTATGAACTCATCATACCCCTCATGGAATACCTTGGGGTGTCTTCTTTCCAAAATGGGATCACTTGTGGGGTTCCTATACTTCCCTGGCATTTAAGGGGCCCAAAACCGTGAGGTGTAGTCTGGAAAACAAATGAGTAAAATTGACCTGTGAAACTCATTAGACTGTGGGCCCCTTTGCACAGCTAGGCTGCAAGAAGGTGTCACACATGTGGTATCCCCGTACTCAGGAGAAGTAGTATAATGTGTTTTGGGGTGTCTTTTCACACATACCCATGCTGGGTGGGAGAAATATCTCTGTAAATGACAACTTTTTCCATTTTTTTTACACACAATTGTCCATTTACAGATATATTTCTCCCACCCAGCATGGGTATGTGTAAAAATACACCGCAAAACACATTATACTACTTCTCCTGAGTATGGGGATACCACATGTGTGGCACTTTTTGGCACCCTAACTGCGCTAAGGGGCCCAAAGTCCAATGAGTACCTTTAGGATTTCACAGGTCATTTTGAGAAATTTGGTTTCAAGACTACTCCTCACGGTTTTGGGCCCCTAAAATGCCAGGACAGTATAGGAACCCCACAAATTACCCCATTTTAGGCAGAAGACACCCCAAGGTATTCAGTTAGGAGTATGGTGAGTTCATAGAAGATTTTATTTTTTTGTCACAAGTTAGCGGAAATTGATTTTTATTGTTTTTTTCACAAAGTGTAATTTTCCTCTAACTAGTGACAAAAAATAAAATCTTCTATGAACTCACCATACTCCTAACTGAATACCTTGGGGTGTCTTCTTTCTTAAATGTGGTCATTTGTGGGATTCCTATACTGTCCTGGCATTTTAGGGGCCCTAAACCGTGAGGAGTAGTCATGAAACGAAATTTCTCAAAATGACCTGTGAAATCATAAAGGTACTCATTGGACTTTGGGCCCCTTAGCGCAGTTAGGGTGCAAAAAAGTGCCACACATGTGGTATCGCCATACTCAGGAGAAGTAGTATAATGTGTTTTGCGGTGTATTTTTACATATACCCATGCTGGGTGGGAGAAATATCTCTGTAAATGGACAATTGTGTGTAAAAAAATCAAAATATTGCCATTTACAGAGATATTTCTCCCACCCAGCATAGGTATGTGTAAAAATACACCCCAAAACACATTATACTACTTCTCCCGAGTACAGCGATACCACATGTGTGGCACTTTTTTGCACCCTAACTGCGCTAAGGGGCCCAAAGTCCAATGAGTACCTTTAGGATTTCACAGGTCATTTTGAGACATTTGGTTTCAAGACTACTCCTCACGGTTTAGGGCCCCTAAAATGCCAGGACAGTATAGGAACCCCACAAATTACCCCATTTTAGGCAGAAGACACCCCAAGGTATTCAGTTAGGAGTATGGTGAGTTCATAGAAGATTTTATTTTTTTGTCACAAGTTAGCGGAAATTGATTTTTATTGTTTTTTTCACAAAGTGTCATTTTCCTCTAACTAGTGACAAAAAATAAAATCTTCCATGAACTCACCATACTCCTAACTGAATACCTTGGGGTGTCTTCTTTCTAAAATGTGGTCATTTGTGGGATTCCTATACTGTCCTGGCATTTTAGGGGCCCTAAACCGTGAGGAGTAGTCTTAGTGCCCCTTAGCGCAGTTAGGGTGCAAAAAAGTGCCACACATGTGGTATCGCTGTACTCGGGAGAAGTAGTACAATGTGTTTTGGGGTGTATTTTTACACATACCTATGCTGGGTGGGAGAAATATCTTTGTAAATGGACAGTTGTGTGTAAAAAAAAATCTAAAAAATCTCATTTACAGAGATATTTCTCCCACCCAGCATGGGTATGTGTAAAAATACATCCCAAAACACATTATACTATTTCTCCTGAGTACGGCGATACCACATGACACTTTTTTGCAGCCTAGGTGCGCTAAGGGGCCCAAAGTCCAATGAGCACCTTTAGGCTTTACAGGGGTGCTTACAATTTAGCACCCCCAAAATGCCAGGACAGTAAACACACCCCACAAATGACCCCATTTTGGAAAGTATTCAGAGAGGGGCATGGTGAGTCTGTGGCAGATTTCATTTTTTTTTGTCACAAGTTAGCAGAAATGGAAACTTTTTATTATTATTTTTTTTGTCACAAAGTGTCATTTTCCGCTAACTTGTGACAAAAAATAAAATCTTCTATGAACTCACCATGCCTCTCAGTGAATACTTTGGGATGTCTTCTTTCCAAAATGGGGTCATTTGGGGGGTATTTATACTATCCTGGAATTCTAGCCCCTCATGAAACATGACAGGTGGTCAGAAAAATCAGAGATGCTGGAAAATGGGAAAATTCACTTTTTGCACCATAGTTTGTAAACGCTATAACTTTTACCCAAACCAATCAATATAGGCTGAATGGGTTTTTTTTAATCAAAAACATGTTTGTCCACATTTTTCGCGCTGCATGTATACAGAAATTTTACTTTATTTGAAAAATGTCAGCACAGAAAGTTAAAAAAATCATTTTTTTGACAAAATTCATGTCTTTTTTGATGAATATAATAAAAAGTACAAATCGCAGCAGCAATTAAATAGCACCAAAAGAAAGCTGTATTAGTGACAAGAAAAGGAGGTAAAATTTGTTTGGGTGGTAAGTTGTATAACCGAGCAATAAACAGTTATAACTGCAGTGGTCTGAATTGTAAAAAATGGCCTGGTCTTTAGGGGGGTTTAGCACTGCAGTCTTCAAGTGGTTAAGCAATGCAGCTGTTAAGCCCTTCCGGTCCTTAAATGAAACCAATATCTTTCAGAGTCAAGAAAACATTCCAGTTTAAGAAGGTGGTAAAATATTGGGGATTGGCTTATACATGAGGTCGGCTTATAGAGCTGGATATATGGTAGAAGCAAGCTAATAACCCCTTCAGTACGCTGTGTGTGAGAAATGTGCCTGGAAATGTGAGCTCTCAGCAGCTGTCAGCTCCCAGGATCAGCCACATACACGGCTCATCTCTGTGTGGCTTTATAAGACTCTGACTCATCACATCACACAGCAGAGTAGTGCCTTCCTCTGCAGCACAATGGGGAACTCTGACACTGACTCTCCATACAGCGAGCTCTCCTAAAGTCTTTGTAGAAGAGGAGAGTCACATTTGGGCACACACTAAAGTAACTTCTCTTGGGGATTTGTGTAGAGTTTGCAGCCTGTGTGACAGCAGAAGTAACAGGCAGATGTGTGTGATTTGTGCCATACTGTCTGCTCTGAGGGGAAAGCTGTGCAGGAGAGCAGTGACCGCTGGTGCAGCTGAGGGAGGAGACAGAAGTACAGATCCACCCCCCACTTTACACCGCTGATCCTAGGGAGACAAGACGTGCTGATAGCTGACATTTCTTCAAAGGCCAGTGATTGCTAAACTTGGCACTCCAGCTGTGACAAAACTACAAATCCTAAGCCTATGCCTCACCGAGTTATGCTTAGAGCTGTCAGAGTATTGTGATGCCTCATGGGACTTGTAGTTCCACCACAGCTGGAGTGCCAAGGTTAGCCATCACTGTTCTAGGCATACTTTCTACACAATGTATATAGAAACTTTTACAGGCCTGCTATGGGCTTTCCTCCTGTGGGTAGCACAAAACATTTCAAATGTACTATTATGGTCCTTTAAGCGTTGTTTTAAAGGATATCCGAAGTGACGTGTGACATGATGAGATAGACATGGGTATGTACAGTGCCAGGCACACAAATAACTATGCTGTGTTCCTTTTTTTCTTTCTCTGCCTGAAAGAGTTAAATATCAGGTATGTAAATGGCTGACTCAGTCCTGACTCAGACAGGAAGTGACTACAGTGTGACCCTCACTGATAAAAAATTCCAACTATAAAACATTTTTTCTAGCAGAAAATGGCTTCTGAGAGCAGGAAAGAGATAAAAAGGATAAACGGGTTGTAGGTTTTAGCTCTGGCATACTTCAATGAATGTGTCATTGAGCAAAAACAAAACTGTTAAAACTCAAAAAGTAGATTTAAACAAATACAAATAAAACTGTGGAATATCTTGAAAAGTTATTTTTAGGAGAAGGAAGATAGATACAATTGTTTATTTCATTCGTTTATTTTCTCTTCGGGTGTCCTTTAAGTGCCCACATCAATCCTGAGAAATACCATCGTAAATGTGGTAGTGTCTCTTATAATGTGAAACTAGATTACCTTTCTGAGTAAAACATTTCCCACACTCTGAACATGAGTAAGGCTGCTCTCCTGTGTGTACTCTCTGGTGTATGTGAAGGCTTGTGCTATGAGAGAATTTTTTCCCACACTCTGAACATGAGTAAGGACGCTCTCCTGTGTGCGTCCTCTGGTGCGCCCGAAGGCGTGAGCTATAAGAGAATTTTTTCCCACACTCTGAACATGAGTAAGGACGTTCTCCTATGTGAGTCCCCTGATGCTTCTGGAGGCTTGAACTACAAGAGAATTTTTCCCCACACTCTGAACATGAGTGAGGACGCTCTCCTGTATGAGTCATCTGGTGCCTCCGAAGGCTTGAGCCACAAGAGAATTTTTTCCCACATTCTGAACATGAGTAACGATGCTCTCCTGTGTGAGTCCTTTTGTGCTTCCGGAGGTTTGACTTACAAGAGAATTTTTTCCCACACTCTGAACATGAGTAAGGACGCTCTCCTGTGTGAGTCCTCTGATGCGTCTGAAGGCTTGAGCTACAAAAGAATTTTTTCCCACACTCTGAACATGAAAAAGCCCACAGCACTTTGTGACTTCTTTGGTGCTTAACAAGGTCCCGATAAGAAATAAAACATTTATCACAAACCAGACATGAATGTTTCTTGTTGCCATCACCTGTTACAGTATCTGCTGTACTGATAGATTCCTGAGAATTACACCAATCATTTGCTCTGCCAGCAGTGTGCACACCTGAAGGGATATTTCGGGTAACAGGATGTGACCTTCCAGAAGCTTCCTGATGATTGGAAGGATTTGCAGAGTTAGCTGCAGGGATAAGCGTGAAAAGTATATTTCCAATAATGGTGACAATTCCTGGTGTAATCTGGGTGCTGCCATTATCTTCTACATTACAAGGAGGAGGTACAAGAAAGTGTACCTCTGACCTGTTCCCAATATTGTCTCCACCTGCTGGGAGAAGAGTGAAAGTACATGTTACCTGCTGATGTCAGAGGCCTCACTACATACCAAGGCAAAGTTCTGAGTGGCCCCCAGCTCAAAGTGCACATTAGTAATGACTCCCTCTGTCAAGACTGACATGCATAACTATCAGAGTTCCCCTCTAACTTACACACACCAGGCCAGAGTCTAGAATTTCCATTTAGAAGGAGACTCAAAAGGAGAGACCTCTGTATATTCCAAACACCAGACCTCACCTAAATTACATAAATACCACATATGGATAAGCTTCAAAGGGTTTCTCTGAACATTTATTACACCAGACACACATTGACTATACAATACACACCCATAGCAGACCTGGTGTTCAGAAAACTCTAAGGTGACCTAGCAGTTACTGTACATACAGTACTTGACTATAAACTAAATTTTTTTTGCTCCTAGAATGCCCACTATTAACTCTCAGTTTACACTAAGGTCAGCATAGTGGATGTGAGGAGAGCCTGACTTCTCGCCTCCATCCCTCAGCTACTGAGGAATGGAGATGGGCCTCTCATATAGAGAACAGTATCTCCACCTCATTTGTTGGTACTATGATGTTATACTGAGGAATGGAGATGGGCCTTTCATATGGTGTACAGTATCTCCTCTCATTTGTTGGTGCTATGATGTTATACTGAGGAATGGAGATGGACCTCTCATATGGTGTACAGTATCTCCTCCTCATTTGTTGGTACTATGATGTTATACTGAGGAATGGAGATGGACCTTTCATATGGTGTACAGTATCTCCTCCTCATTTGTTGGTACTATGATGTTATACTGAGGAATGGAGATGGGCCTTTCATATGGTGTACAGTATCCTCTCCTCATTTGTTGATGCTATGATGTTACACTGAGGAATGGAGATGGGCCTTTCATATGGTGTACAACATCTCCTCCTCATTTGTTGGCACTATGATGTTATACTGGGGAATGGAGATGGGCCTTTCATATGGTGTACATTATCTCCTCCTCATTTGTTGGTGCTAAGATGTTACACTGAGGAATGGAGATGGACCTTTCATATGGTGTACAGTATCTCCTCCTCATTTGTTGGTACTATGATGTTATACTGAGGAATGGAGATGGGCCTTTCATATGGTGTACAGTATCTCCTCCTCATTTGTTGGTGCTATGATGTTACACTGAGGAATGGAGATGGGCCTTTCATATGGTGTACAGTATCTCCTCCTCATTTGTTGGTACTATGATGTTATACTGAGGGATGGAGATGAACCTTTCATACAGTGTACAGTATCTCATTTGTTGGTGTTATGATGTTGTACTGAGGGATGGAGATGAACATTTCATATCGTGTACAGTATCTCCTCCTCCTTTGTTGGTACTATGATGTTATACTAAGGAATGGAGATGGGCCTTTCATATGGTGTACAACATCTCCTCCTCATTTGTTGGTACTATGATGTTATACTGAGGAATGGAGATGGGCCTTTCATATGGTGTACAATATCTCCTTCTCATCTGTTGCCGCTATGATGTTATACTGAGGAATGGAGCTGGGAATTTCATATGGTGTACAGTATCTCCTCCTCATTTGTTGGTGCTATGATGTTATACTGAGGAATGGAGATGGGCCTCTCATATGGTGTACAGTATCTCCTCCTCATTTATTGGTGCTATGATGTTATACTGAGGAATGGAGATGGGCCTTTCATATGGTGTACAGTATCTCCTTCTCATTTGTTGGTGCTATGATGTTACACTGAGGAATGGAGATGGGCCTTTCATATGGTGTACAGTATCTCCTCATTTGTTGGCACTATGATGTTATACTGAGGAATGGAGATGGGCCTTTCATATGGTGTACAGTATCTCCTCCTCATTTGTTGCCGCTATGATGTTATACTGAGGAATGGAGCTGGGAATTTCATATGGTGTACAGTATCTCCTCCTCATTTGTTGGCACTATGATGTTATACTGAGGAATGGAGATGGGCCTTTCATATGGTGTACAGTATCTCCTCCTCATTTGTTGGTACTATGATGTTATACTGAGGAATGGAGATGGGCCTTTCATATGGTGTAGACTCTCCTCATTTGTTGGGAACATGATATTATACTGAGGCTGCTAAAATGTAATTGCACTCACTGCACAAGAGCAGACACATTTAAGTGCGGATCTGACCAGAGCTGTGCATGCTTGGTAGAGGGAAGATGCTTGTTGTGGTGAGTAGTGAGCAGTGAGGTGGTGGAGTCCAGATTGTGCATGAGGATTCCTGTCATAGGCTTGTATAGTAAAAAGAAGGACAGTGAGAGGAATTTTATATTACAGAGCGCTCTCTCATGTGAAGATCTGCTGATTCTACCATTGCCAGTCACTCTATATATCTTACACTCACAGATGAAGAATGAAAATGTAAAATATAAGCATATAACATTTATTACTTACCTGTGCAAATATCTACAGATGATTTTTCTGCTTCAGTATTAGTCATCATGTCACCCTCCTGCATAGATGGTTGATCACTCCTCAGATACATATGTTCTTCTTCCTCCTTAATTGTCCTCATCTTGTCTCCCTCCTCCAAAGACTGTTGATCACTCCTCACATACGTCTCTTCTTCTTCCTCTTTAATTGTCCTCATCATGTCACAATCCTGCATAGATCGCTGATCACTCCTCATATATGTATATTCTTCTTCTTCTTTAATTGTCCTCATCATGTCACCCTCCTCCATAGACTGCTGATCACTCCTCACATGCTTCTCTTCTTCTTCCTCTTTATATGTCTTCATCATGCCACCTTCCCCCACACACTGCTGATCACTCCTCACATACATCTCTTTTTCTTCCTCTTTAATTGTCCTCATCATGTCACCGTCCTCCATAGATTGCTGATAACTCCTCACATGCTTCTCTTCTTCTTTAACTTCACGTTTTACACAAATCCGTTCTTGAAACTAGAGCCACGAAACACAGAGAATGACGTATTTAAAGGACTTTTCTATCGCTTCAGGTGTGCTTTAAGGGCTTACAAGGCCACAAAAGACAAACATTTCTTACGGCAACATCTTTTCCAGAAGTCGGAAGGACAGCAACTAGGAGACAAGTATCAGGGTTGCTGTCCTGAGACGTTCTGGAAATAAATGTAATTTTACATACCTGGGGCTTCTTCCAGCCTTTAGAAGTGATTTGGGTCCCTCGCTGCAGCTCTGGTCCACTCTGGAGTCCAGATGGCAGCCTGCGCAGCAACGACTGGTGACTTATGCGCACTCTCGCGTGGGGTAGGTGCCCGCCCAAGTATGTGCAAAGGACGCTGACCCATCGGGGGTCGGTGATCCTTACAGGCTGCCAGCTGGACTCCGGAGAGGACTGGAGCTGTGGAAAGGGACTCAAATGGTAAGTAAAACTACATTTATTTTGTGGCCTTGTAAGCCCTTTATAGCATACTTGAAGCAACAAAAAAATTAACATCCCTGGAGGTAAACCGAGTGTAGCTTGGGCTAGCCACCGGGAGCTCTATGCAGAGTATAGCGTGCAGCGGAAGCTTTTACTCACCTCCCGGGTATCCAGACATCAGTAGCTGTTCTCCTTCCTGTCCTCCGAGGCTCTGAATTACTCTGGAGAGATCGCCGTCATCCATCTCACTACAGAGTTACAGCACCACCCGGAACACGGAGGTAAAATTGCAGAGCTGGAGCCCAGGGAGGTGAGTGAAAGCAGGGGATGCTGCTGGCTTTCTGGCAGCATGATTGTTTCCGGATTTCAGGGTCTGAAACCTTTTAAAAAGACCCTAAAATCCGGATATAATCACACCGCCAGGGAGGTTAAAAGACAGATACATTCATCAGAAATGTAAAGCCTGTGGATAGTCCAGGGGCTTCCCCAATCCTTGCTCCAACGCGGGGTCCCTCTGACCATATAACAGTGGTGTGAAAAACTATTTGCCCCCTTCCTGATTTCTTATTCTTTTGCATGTTTGTCACACTTAAATGTTTCTGATCATCAAAAACCGTTAGCTATTAGTCAAAGATAACATAATTGAACACAAAATGCAGTTTTAAATGATGGTTTTTATTATTTTGTGAGAAAAAAAACTCAAAATCTACATGGCTCTGTGTGAAAAAGTGATTGCCCCCCTTGTTAAAAAATAACTTAACTGTAGTTTATCACACCTGAGTTCAATTTCTGTAGTCACCCCCAGGCCTGATTACTGCCACACATGTTTCAATCAAGAAATCACTTAAATAGGAGCTATCTGACACAGAGAAGTAGACCAAAAGTACCTCAAAAGCTAGACATCATGCCAAGATCCAAAGAAATTCAGGAATAAATGAAAACAAAAGTACTGTAATTGAGATCTATCAGTCTGGTAAAGGTTATAATGCCATTTCTAAAGCTTTGGGACTCCAGCGAACCACAGTGGGAGCCATTATCCACAAATAGCAAAAATATGGAACAATGATGAACCTTCCCAGGAGTGGCCGGCCAACCAAAATTACCCTAAGAGCACAGAGAAAACTCATCCGAAAGGCCACAAAAGACCCCAGGACAACATCTAAAGAACTGCAGGCCTCACTTGCCTCAATTAAGGTCAGTGTTCACGACTCCACCATAAGAAAGACTGAGCAAAAACTGCCTGCATGGCAGATATCCAAGGCGCAAACCACTTTTAAGCAAAAAGAACATTAACCTTCCTGGCGGTAAGCCCGAACTGAGTTCGGGCTATGCCGCCGGAAGGCACCGCTCAGGCCCCGCTGGGCCGATTTGCATAATTTTTTTTTTGCTGCACGCAGCTAGCACTTTGCTAGCTGCGTGCAGTGCCCGATCGCCGCCGCTACCCGCCGATCCGCCGCAATTCCTCTCGCCGCGGCCGCCCCCCCCCCCCAGACCCCGTGCGCTGCCTGGCCAATCAGTGCCAGGCAGCGCTATGGGGCAGATCGGAGTCCCCTCTGACGTCACGACGTCGATGACGTCGGTGACGTCATCCCGCCCGTCGCCATGGCGACGGGGGAAGCCCTCCAGGAGATCCCGTTCTTTCAACGGGATCTCCGGATCTCCGATCGCCGGCGGCGATCGGAGGGGCTGGGGGGATGCCGCTGAGCAGCGGCTATCATGTAGCGAGACTTTGTCTCGCTACATGAAAAAAAAAAAAAAAAATTTAAAAAAAAAGATTTGCTGCCCCCTGGCGATTTTTTTGCAAACCGCCAGGAGGGTTAAGGCTCGTCTCAATTTTGCTAAAAAACATCTCAATGATTGCCAAGACTTGTGGGAAAATACCTTGTGGACCGACGAGACAAAAGTTGAACTTTTTGGAAGGTGCGTGTCCCGTTACATCTGGCGTAGAAGTAACACCGCATTTCAGCAAAAGAACATCATACCAACAGTAAAATATGGTGGTGGTAGTGTGATGGTCTGGAGTTGTTTTGCTGCTTCAGGACCTGGAAGGCTTGCTGTGATAGATGGAACCATGAATTCTACTGTCTGTTATAATTTAAGTAGGCCTCAGTTATTTGGACTGAGTTAGTCAAAAAGGCTTGATGAGCAGACCTGCCCTTTAAGGGGATTTTCTCTGAAGAGAGAAAATCTGCAGTTCTGTCAGCAGAACTAGAACATACCAAGAAGCTGTTCTGAACAAGGCCGCAGGTCTCCCTGACCTGGGCCTGGAACAATAAACATCAGTCATGTTTTGTAAATATTCACATTCCTGCATGTATGTCAAATGTCTCATTGATTATTAATCGAGTAGGCGGGTATGATGACACCATGAGTGGGTCCACCAATAGACTGATATAGGGGGTGGCGAAGATGATGTCATATTTAACTCTTTCCTAGTCGGTATTAAATCTGGAGCGAGCAATGGAGAAGGCACTTCTGCTTCTTCCTTCTGCACTAGCTCGCAAGGCCGACTTGGACCTCTAAGCATGTTATTCCTTTATGTAAGCTGATATAATGTATGCTATGTACATAGGTAGTTTAGTGTAACGTAGGTAGGAAGAAGGTACCTGATAGACTTCGGTAGGGAGTCTAATCATGAGCTTATAATGCAACATGAAGATTTGCATAGCTAGGATATGATGACTGTATCTATCTGTCTTTCTGTGACTTGAATAAATAACGGAAACATTGGAGAAGCCTGAGAAAGTCTATATCCTGTTTGCTGTGTGGAGAGTCAAGTGATCTCACAGTCTGTGAGACGATGGTGTCGAAGCAAGGTGATAAGAACAGTTTATAACACTGTCTACCAAAAAATCCGAAGGAGAATGTCCGGCCATCTGTTCGTCAACTCAAGCTGAAGCGATCTTGGGTGCTGCAGCAGGACAATGACCCAAAACACACCAGCAAATCCACCTCTGAATGGCTGAAGAAAAACAAAATGAAGACTTTGGAGTGGCCTAGTCAAAGTCCTGACCTGAATCCTATTGAGATGTTGTGGCATGACTTTAAAAAGGCGGTTCATGCGGGAAAACCCTCAAATAAAGCTGAATTACAACCATTCTGCAAAGATGAGTGGGCCAGAATTCCTCCAGAGCGCTGTAAAAGACTCATTGCAAGTTATCGCAAACGCTTGATTGCAGTTATTGCTGCTAAGGGTGGCCCAACCAGTTATTAGGTTCAGGGGGCAATATCTTTTTCACACAGGTCCATGTAGGTTTTGAGTTTTTTTTCTCACTAAATAATAAAAACTACCATTTAAAACTGCATTTTGTGTTCAATTATGTTATCTTTGACTAATAGTTAACTGTTTTTGATGAGCAGAAACATTTAAGTGTGACAAACATGCAAAAGAATAAGAAATCAGGAAGGGGGCAAATAGTTTTTCACACCACTGTATGAGAGAGTATTTCTAATTTTTTCTTGTGGCTACACCCCCATGCATGTAAGCGCGGGGCCATACTGAGCATGCTTGAATACGATCTGGACATGCCCAGTACAGCAAAAACAGTCATGTACAACTTTTTCCTCCAGGCATGAGCAGTTTCATGCTACTCGGCATGTGCCGACCTCACTCACACATGCACAGTATGGCTGCTCTCTTGCTTGGACAGCAGCACACCCATAAAGAAGAAGAGGGACCCAGGCAGCAGCAATGGGCTCAGGAAGGATCAGGAAGCCTCTGGACCATCCTGGGGCTTCTCACTACTTAGCTGAGTATGCAACTTTCTATTTGATTTTACTCACAGGTTTGCTGTCACACAAAAGACACTAATTCATTAATATTCTAATAAAATCTCTTAAGCATATTACACCGTCAGATCCACCTACCTGATAATGGTGGGGGGTGGTGGGATAATCCTGTGGACAATCCTGGGAATAAAGAGGACCTGTACATCTCTCTGGTTGGTTTCTGTCACTGGATCCATCTGTGAAACACACAGACTAAATATATTGTCTCTATATAATTATCAGATGATGGGAGATATATGTGGACCCTCAACACTGGTCTGAGCTGCCTTACAAGACATGAAAGTCTCCTCTTACCTGGTGATATGAGGGGAAGTTGATGCTCCATCATGGTGTCCTTGTATCCGTCTATATACTGCCACTCCTGCATGGAGAAATAGACAGGGACATCCTGACACCATATAGGAACCAGACACACATAATGATACATGTTTCAGTATTATTGGGAGTGAGCCAAAATTCAAAATCACACTTTATTGTATCAAAAAGATTATCAAAAGTTAAAAACTATTGTATTTGTCAATAAAAATTCTTCGTAACATAAATGTAGAAGATCATTCCGTTTTGACAGATAGTAGACACAATATGCTTTGTTTGATGAAACAGTACATTTCAGGCAACAACACTAGTTCGTTTTGGGTTGATAACCCTTCATCAGGCCTTTACAAAGCAACAAATATATCTACAAATCAAACAAACATACACAAATTAAAATCGATCAAATTATACAACAAGAAGATAAGCATGGAGAATCACCAAAGTGAATAGCCAATTAGGTCAACTAGAAGAAGTTGTTCTTCTGGCAAAACATAATGAGAGGAAGAAGAGGTGAAGAAACAGATATACCAACTCCAAGTAAATGTTAGAGATTGGGCCAACGGTGAGAAGAAAGGGAAACATCCCACATACAAGTTAACGTAGAGAAGCAGCAAGTACAAAATAAGAAGACATCAGATATAAGAAGAATAGATCAGATCTAAAAAGAAAACTGGATCTGTTTCTTCACCTTTTCTTCCTCTCATTATGTTCTGCCAACAACTTCTTCTAGTTGACCTACTTGGCTTTTCACTTTTAAATGGTTAAATGGTACCTGAGACGGATGAAAAGAAAAGTTTTATACATACCTGGGGCTTCCTCCAGCCCCCTTTAGGCTAATCAGTCCCTTGCTGTCCTTTTCCACCATCTGAGGAAGCCCCAGGTATGTATAATACTTTCATCTGTCTCAGGTTTACTTTAAGTTACACAGTACAGTAGTACTATACATATGCACTCCCACAGAGCTGCAGGGAATCCACTGAGAATGTTAAAATGTAGAGAACCGAGAGCCCAATATAGTGTAGTGTGTTAAAGAGAATCTGTATTGTTAAAATCGCACAAAAGTAAACATACCAGTGCGTTAGGGGACATCTCCTATTACCCTCTGTCACAATTTCGCCGCTCCTCGCAGCATTAAAAGTGGTTAAAAACAGTTTTAAAAAGTTTGTTTATAAACAAACAAAATGGCCACCAAAACAGGAAGTAGGTTGATGTACAGTATGTCCACACATAGAAAATACATCCATACACAAGCAGGCTGTATACAGACTTCCTTTTGAATCTCAAGAGATCATTTGTGTGTTTCTTTCCCCCCTGAGGGGGGAGTGCATAGCAGAACCACAACACTGAAGAACTTGGCAGCCTTCCAGACACAGGCTGACAAGTCTGACAAGGGAAAGATACATTGATTTATTACAGAGACTGTGATAGTACAAAGTGCTGCAGTAAGCCAGAACACATTAGAATAGCTTTTGGAACTTGTAGGATGATAAAAAACAGGATGCAATTTTTGTTACGGAGTCTCTTTAAAACAAACGAAGTAAGGAAAATCAGTGAGAAGAATATACTCACAAACGTGGGTTACCACACAGGCAACCACTGTATAAGCAGGTGAGGAGATTAGACCTGTCCTCACTCAGGGCTAAAAAGTCGCTCTCTGTAGATGAGAAAAAGGGGTAGATCACCCCTCCACCAGGGGTGGACATGAATTTGCAGTATGGAGAACAGAGGCACCAGCAGAATAAAAGTGGATAAAACCTTTAAAATTTGCTAGGAGGAAGTGGTGGACTTACCTCCATAAAGCATACACGAAAAACTGTCTGAAAAGTAGCAATCACATTTATTATATAGTACCCTGAGAATGTTGTGCACATTGAACACAGAGGTGTTGTCTATCACCCATAAACCGGGTTCAGATTGTACATGAAGAATGTGTAATAGAGGAAGAATCCCCTCATTCTCCTGCAGAGTACCTGCACATCACTCTTACATGTACCCCCAGTTACATTGCCTAGGGTATGATCCACGAAGAATGTGTAATAGAGGAAGAATCCCCTCATTCCCCTGCAGAGTACTTGCACATCATTCTTAAATGTACCCACAGTTACATTGCCTAGGGCCTGATAGATGTTCTTTGTTCCTGTCTGTACATTCTACAAGTACTCTTACCAAGGACTAGTTTTAGGGCTCGTTAACATCTATGCAGTGCAGATGGCCATGCAATCAGAACGCCACACGTACGATCGCACGCCATCTGCGCAGCTACCCGCTGCACTGCTGATCCCATCCATTGACAGTGAATGGGTCAGCTCTGCGCTTGCGGGCAGAATGCATGCAGCAGTACGCAAGTGCATCGTACTGCTGCGCAGCGCATTTGATGTGAATGGCAGAAGGGCTGTCTATACCCTTCTGCCGTTCTTGCATGTTACCACGTCATACGTGCTTCCAAATGCGCACGGAAGCGCGTTTGATGTGAACAAGGCCTAAGTCTATGACTAAAAGTATAAGAGACAGAAGATCAGCTGGATAGCCAGGTAACTGGTATTGTTTAAAAGGGAATAAATATGGCAGCCTCCATATCCCTCTCAGTTCAGTTGTCTTTTAAAATTCCTAAGCGTTGGCAGTTAAGAGATGCATTTAATGTTACATACTTTCAAACAACAACATTGTAATATGCAAATGAGAGGAGTTGGAGTCGAGGAGTGGGAGTCAGAGGAATCCTAACCTGAGGAGTCGGAGGATTTTTGTACCGACTTCACAGCCCTGGAATTTTTGAACTCAAGAATTGCCTTGAAGTTTCATCACCCAAACGGATCCTCCTATACATAAACCTAACACATAATGATACAGTCACCACTGAGCCTCATCCTTCACACATATTATACATACAGTATACAGTGCTGCCCATAATGATTCATACCCCTGGCAAATTTTGACCTAAAGTTACTTTTATTCAACCAGCAAGTCATTTTTTATAGGAAATGACAAAGGTGTCTCCCAAAAGATAATAAGACGATGCACAAGAGGCATTATTGTGGAAAAAAAAACATTTCTCAACTTTTATTTACATTTGAGCAAAAAGTGTCCAGTCCAAAATTATTCATACCCTTCACAAACTGTCACGGTCTGTGGAGAAATCCAAAGTTCTATACCATTCCAAATAGTCCAAGCTGTTCTAAAGCATCCTAATTACCGATTAATTGGGAACATCTGTTTTAATCAACTCAACAGGCGAAAAACAGTAGCTCTCTGCAGATGGTTTGTGGACAGTCATGGCTAAGACAAAGGAGCTTAGTGAGGACCTGTGGCTGCACATTGTGGCTGCTCACAAGTCAGGAAAGGGCTACAAGGCCATTTCTAAATGTTTTCAAGTTCCAGTGGCTACAGTGCAAAATATTATTAAAAAATACAAGATGTTCCGGACTGTGGAAAATCTGAGAGGACATGGTTGGAAGCCAAAAGTGACACCTGTGCTGGCCAGGAGGATAGTAAGAGAGGTGAAAAAGAATCCAATGATCACCACCAAGGCCTTCCTGGTGAATCTGGGCTCTGCAGGTGGCAATGTCTCAAGACAGACAATCCAATGGACACTGCACACTGCTGGTTTCCATCGATGCAGATCAAGTAGGATGTCACTTCTTCAGATAAGGAACACAAAAGCTTGCTTGACCTTTGCAAATGCTCACCTGGACAAAGAAGACGACTTCTGGTCTTCTGTGTTATGGTCAGATGAAACAAAAATTGAATTGTTTGGTCACAATGATGCTTCCTTCATTTGGTGTAAAAAAGAAGCCTTCAACCCAAAGAACACCATTCCCACTTTCAAACATGGTGGTGGGAACCTAATACTTTGGGGGTGTTTTTTCCAGCCAATGGACCAGGGAACATAATCACAGAAAACAGCATCATGAAAAAAGTACAATACATGAGGATTCTCGACGACAACATCGGGCAGTCTACATAGAAACTTGGCCTTGGGCACCAGTGGACATTTCAGCATAACAATGACCCAAAACACACAGCAAACAAAAGTGGTGAACAAATGGTTAGCAGACAACAACATTAACGTTTTGGAGTGGCCCAGCCAGAATCTTGACTTGAATACGATTGAGAATCTGTGGAGGGAGCTAAAGATCAGGGTGATGGTAAGAAGACCCTCCAACCTGAAAGATTTGGAGCTCATTGCTAAAGATGAAAGGGCAAAAATACCTGTGGAGACATGCAAAAAGCTGGTCTGCAATTATAGGAAGTGTTTGATTGCTGTAATAGCCAATAAAGGCTTCTCTATTGATTATTGAGAAGGGTATAATTAAGTTTGGACTGGACACTTTTTGCTCAAATGTCAATAAAAGATGCAAAATGTTTTTCCCCCCCACAGTAATGCCTCTTGCACATCGTCTTATCATCTTATGGTAGACACCCATGTCATTTCCCTTCAAAAAATTACTTCCTGGTAGAAAAAAAGTAACTTTAAGTCAAAATGTGACAGGGGTGTTAATAATTATGGGCAGCACTGTATGTACACACACACACACACACACCAGTGTTATAACTGCAAATCATAGACACCCCCTAACATTTACACTGCCTCCCCCCATGGGGAAAACCGCTCCAAACCAGGCACTACTGTTACTGTAGGAACTTTTATAGAAACTCTGTATGCTCCATGGATTGGGGTAATGACGAGGAATGGTACACTGGGGGGGGGGGGGGGGGGGGCATTAAAGGTGTTAATATTGGGGGGGGGGTAGTGATGATGGAGGATACATTGAGGGAGTGTGGGGAGATAACGATAGAAGCCCCCATTGCTGTGTGCAGATTGGCTCCTGGGAAGGAAATCACATTAGGGTGTGTATATAAGAAGATACAGGAGACATTTCCCTGGGTCAGGCAGTGATGATGGAGGACACATGGGGGGAGTGTGGGGGGATAATGATAGAAGGAAGCCCCCATTGCTGGGTGCAGATTGGCTCCTGGGAGGGAAATCACATTAGGGTGCGTATATAAGACGATACATACATTTCCCTGGGTCAGGCAGTGAGGTCACGCAGAAGGGGACACTGTGATCATTGGCTGTAAATAGAAATTACATTATTGTAATTACCTCCTATCTCGACAGCACACCGACCCAGAAATAGCTGCTACGCACTTCTGGTCCTGCCCTTCAGCTTCCGGTCTGTGCGTTCCACCCTGGTATTAGTACAGTGTTCCTGTTACAAGTGAGATCAGGTTTCCATCTTGTGGACAATTACCGTAATGATTCCTGTTACAGATATCTCCATCTTGTGGTCAATATCCGAACTGCTGCCTAATTTCACTTTACTGTGTGGGTTGTTGTTATAATTTTTAATTAATTATTTAAGTATTTATATAGCACAGACATATTACGCAGCGCTGTACAGAGTATGTATTGTCTTGTCACCAATTGCCCTCAAAGGGGCTCACAATCTAGCCCCTATAATAGTCATATGTCTATGTATGTATTGTGTAGTGTATGTATCATAGTCTAGGGCCAATTTTAGGGGGAAGCCAATTAACTTATCTGTATATTAGGATGTGTGAGGAAACCAGAGTGCTCGGAGAAAACCCACGTAGACACGGGGAGAACATACAGAACTCCATGCAGATGTTGGCCTGGCTGGAATTCGGACCGGAGACCCAGCGCTGCAAGGCGAGCGCTAACCACTACGCCACTGTGCGACTTTCTCCTGTCGGACTCAAAGCGATTGCGAAGCAGCCACTAGATCGCACTCAGAGGACAGTAGCAGTGTTAGGGAGTCTCCCCCAAGAACTCCATACTGAATAGGTGCCAAGATTCAAACCCAGGTCTCCAATATCATAGGCAGAGTCCTTAACCATGACACTAGAGCCATGTCCAGCTAGGGCCATGTTACTCTATGGCTTTCAGCTGCACTGATTAATATTAGTATTTATATAGCACCAACATCTTCCGCAGCACTTTACAGAGTATATATAGTAATGTCACTAGCTGTCCCTCAGAGGAGCTCACAATCTATTCCCTATCATAGGGAATATCTATCGAAGTCTGGGGCCAATTTTAGGAGAAAGCCAATTGACTTATCTGTATATTTTTGGGATGTGGGAGGAAACCAGAGTGCTCAGAACAAACCCATGCAGACACGGGGAGAACATACACATTCCATGCAAATAATGCCCTGGCTGTGATTCAAACCAGGGACCCAGCACTGCAAGGTGAGAGCACTAACCAGCACCAAACAAGTGAATACATGTTGGATTACTATGGCTATGATTATGGAATGAGCACTTGTAATAATTCCAAGTTAACACTTTTTAATGCAGCTTAGTGAAGACCCACAACGCAGCACCTGACCTGTTTCGTTATCCCCCCGTTATTGTCTTGATATACAGTATAATATTGAAATTGCCATGCCTCGTGTTTCTTTCCTCTCATCTCCCCCAGCATGCCTCATGTATCTTTCCTCTCATCTCCCCCAGCATGCCTCATGTATCTTTCCTCTCTCATCTCCCCCAGCATGCCTCATGTTTCTTTCCTCTCTCTCTTATCTCCTCCCAGCATGCCTCATGTTACTTTCCTCTCTCCCATCTCCCCCAGCATGCCTTGTGTTCCTTTCCTCTCTTATCTCCCCCAGCATACATCATGTTTCTTCCCTCTCTCATCTTCCTCCCATCATGCCTCATCTTTCTTCCCTCACTCATCTCCTCCCAGCATGCCTTATGTTTCTCCCCTCTTTCATTTTCTCCCAGTATGCCTCATGTTTCTTTCCTTTCTTTCTTGCAGAATTTTTGACATCTTACCATTTACAAATTTGCTCACTGAATGAAGTTTTTTGTCCCTCTACAGAATTATTGGCAGCGAAACAAGGTGACCCTTTCCACACTGGACTGGACTTTGCTTAAAGAACTGGATGTTTCTGTTGTATATCTGTTGAGAAGTAAATTTCTATTTCCAACCTTAATTCTTTTATTTTGCAGATTGTGTTCTATAATAACCATTTTTCAAGTAATACACATTGGCATCGGTTTTATTTATACATAGAAAATCCTTGTCACTAGCTCCTCCCAGCTCTAGCAGGAAAAGTAAGGAATTCTGCCTCTATAGAAGAAAGCTACCTTAGAGCTGTAGGTATTGTGTGAGGTGAATTGCTGTCAGCAGTCATTCTGTAACGATCGGTGTAGCAACACAGATGTCTGATTATGTGTGTGTAACGATTGCGGAACTATTTCCGTGGTCAGCGCACAGGACGCGCGCTGACACTGCGGAAATCCTCCACAAGCGTGTAATTTGACAGAGGCAATACAAGATGGCGCCACACCGGTAGCCACCGCCACAGGGCTCCGGAATATTCTTTAACTCTCTCCTTCTCTATGTTGCGCCCGAATCCCCCCTTACCTACCGGGGAGGATGCTTCCCCCTGCAGCCGCTCCGGCGTATGGCAGACGGGACCACACTGGCAGCTCTCCACCGTTGCTGCTGTGACCTGGATCGGCACGGTAGGCTACTGATCCCCGGCCCTGGTCCCACTCTTTAAAGCGGCCCAGCATGGCCCCTTGGAAACGTGCTCGCCTCCACCACTGCGGCACAAACGCTGCGGGCAAATCATGGGACCGGAGTTCAGGTGCCCCAGCACAGGGTCTCCTGTGCCTGTTTTTCCCCTACACGAGCAGAGGCGGCCTGATCTCTGCTACTACTCCAGCCACCATGGGAACATGGCCGCTCCTCCACTGCGACCACAGAAGGCCTGATGCCGCCACCCCACAGCACTCTGCTCCCAGGGCAGCCACAGAAGAGGAGATGCCGGTGCTCCACCACCGGGTCCCCCCCCCCCCCAAATTGC
Organism: Hyperolius riggenbachi; assembly: GCF_040937935.1. Classification (NCBI taxonomy): domain Eukaryota; kingdom Metazoa; phylum Chordata; class Amphibia; order Anura; family Hyperoliidae; genus Hyperolius; species Hyperolius riggenbachi. The sequence goes on along the minus strand of NC_090655.1, from coordinate 245,068,658 downwards.
TGCTAGGCTGCAAGCTGGGGGCTGAATTCTGAGTGCAGCCATGGGATCCACCAGCCACACCACCAACCAGCTGGACGGCAGGACTCTCTGAACTCTGTCTCTCTCTGACCAACAATCCTTCTTTTTCTCATTCTCTCTCTCTTTATTCTTGTCTTCTCTCTTTTCTCTCCTACTTTATGTACTGTCGGACATAACGGGGGCATCCGAGTTGCTACAGAGTAGTTGAGCGACGCCAAGGAGGCAGGCAGCTCCGCTCACACAGCACTGGGACCCCTCTAGTTTTTGCTGCTATGTATTTGCCTACTCTTGTAATACTACGCTGCATGTGTTATGCCACTCAAGTGTATATCTACTGCATGTCTGATACTGTACCGTACCATCACCGACCCTGTATGTGCCAAAAATAATTCCGGGTACAACTCCCGTTGTACTTGGCGAAATAAAACGATTCTGATTCTGATTTGATAGAACCCAGCTTGGGTGCAATGCACCTGTAGAGGGCAATTCCCACCGGCAGATGGAGCAGTGGAGTGCAGACGAGCACAGCCTCTGCACGGCCACAGATGTCAGGTGGGAATTGTACGAGTTGAAGCAATGCAGGGCAAGATAGCCCTTAAAGAGAGAGAACACAGAGACAGAATGTATGTGTGTCCACCAATCTAGTCGCCACCCAGCGACTGTGAACACACAACAACAGAACCGAAGTGGGAACGCAATCGCAAGAGTGGCGATTGCCAAAAGTGACAAGACCGAACTAGACAGAGCACAAGTGTAGAGAAAGAGCACAGAGACAGAATGTATGTGTGTCCACCAATCTAGTCGCCACCCAGCGACGGTGAACACACAACGGAAACGAAGTGGGAATGCAATCGCAAGAGTAGCGATTGCCACTAGTGACACAAGACCGAACTAGACAGAGCACAAGTGTAGAGAAAGAGCACAGAGACAGAATGAATGTGTGTCCACCAATCTAGTCGCCACCCAGCAACGGTGAACACACATCCGCAGAAATAAAGTACGAACGCAATCGCAAGACTGGCGATTGCCAACAGACACAATACCGAGCAGGACAGAATACGAGAGTAGCAAAAGGCACAGCAAGCAAGAACAATCAGAACATCAAGGAAAATAACAAACGCTAGCTAAACGCGAACACCGCACTCATTCGCAACAGCGAACGCGTTTACGACACGATCACCGCGCGTTAGGCGCCCAGTGATAAGCGTGCCACCCTAACTAACCAATGAAACACAAACATGAAATAGAGAACGCGAACGCTTGCTAAGCGGTTACCTCACCGAGCCTACAGCAAGCGTTTATACCAGACAAGACAGATGGGGCTACTAGTAGCAACCGCTGCTCTGGCTAGCACCCCTAAGGCAGAATACAGAAAGAACCACCGCTGCTACCGCTAGAGCGGATGCGATCCAGACAAACAGATGGGGCTACCAGTAGCAACCGCTGCTCTGGTTAGCACCCCTAAGGCAGAATACAGAAGGAAGCACTGCCACTACCACTAGGGCGAATGCAATCCAGACAGATGGAGCAGCCAGTAGCAACCGCAGCTCTGGCCTACACTCCCAGACAGACAAAATGATTTCCTGTCGACCGCCGCTGGCGACAAGACAATCGAGACAGAACAAGGCAATACAGATAATACAAGCTGACTGCACTAGAAGGGATGCCTAGTGCAGTCCCCAGGAATACTCTAAGATAATCTTAGCAAATGACAGCAAGGCTTACACTCCAGGAGAGTTTGCAGGAACAAACCATCATGACCAGACAGGGATTCTGGGAGCAAAAGGTATTTATACTGCATGCCATCAGAGGAGGCAGCTAGGCAATTTGCATGACAAGTGTATGCAAATTCCTCAGCAGAGCAACTCTGAAACCTGCAAAGCGGAGACAGGTCTCTTTTCCAGAGACCTGCAACACTCAGACCTAAAGAAAGGACAAACAGTCTGCCCGTGCAGACAGCTAAGCAGATCATTACAGTGTGATCTGCAGAATGACCAATAATACAGACACTATACCTGATTATATGGTGATCTGCAGAATCACCAATAATGCAAGTCTAGCTAACAGGATAATGCAATAGTGTAGAGTGCTTGGTGCAACAGTAACAGAGTAGAATAACTAGGCCTCACCAGAGGAGCTGGTGGGCACTATTAGAACACAGTATCGGATAGATAGATAGAACCTCACCAGAGGAGCTGGTGGGAACTATTAGAATACAGTAACTAGCTAGTTTGGCAGAACCTCGCCAGAGGAGCTGGTGGGTACTATTAGAACACAGTTACTTGACTAGTTTGGCAGAACCTCACCAGAGGAGCTGGCGGGAACTATTAGAATACAGTAACTGGCTAGTTTGGCAGAACCTCACCAGAGGAGCTGGTGGGTACTATTAGAACACAGTTACTGACTAGTTTGGCAGAACCTCACCAGAAGAGCTGGTGGGTACTATTAGAACACAGTTACTGACTAATTTGGCAGAACCTCACCAGAGGAGCTGGTGGGTACTGTTAGAACGCAGTAACTGACTAGTTTGGCAGAACCTCACCAGAGGAGCTGGTGGGAACTGTTGAAACACCTCACCAGTGGCAAGGGCCCACTGGTGAGTAGAGAGGTCAGACAGGCTGGGTTCGGCAACTGAGAGACAGATACAGTACAGAATCAGTAAGAAAGAGAGTAGTAAGTATTCAGGCAGTGTTTCAGCAACTAGATCAGATGGGCAGAGGTACAGAATCAATAAGCAAGAGAAGAGTCAGAGATAGCCAGGGTCATACACAGAGTATCAATATACAGTAATAATAATAATCCTAGTCTTGTGTGAAATCCCTGGTTTCCTCCCAGATCAAAGCACACCGGATACTAGTCTAAGATCTAACACATATGTATTCGCAACCGCAGACAAGTTGCGAGTGAAGACCAGCTGCTTAAGAAGCCGCAGTGACCCAGTGGCACGCCCCCCCGGAGCCCAGCCAATCCCGAGCGGCGGTCGCGTCTTATGACGAGACGCGACCCGTGGGTCAGGTGACGGGCCACCTCGCCGCATAAAGGTCACCCCGCTGAGCGCGTGCACGCGCTAGGGCAACATGACGAAAAACAGAAAGACCCGTCCTCGGCGTGCTAGACGCCTGAGGTACGGGAGTGTGACTGGACCGAGAGGCAGAGGCAGCTGTGGCGGCAGCACCGTTCGCTGCAGCTGCCCTAGTGATATTTATTACAGTACCCCCCCCTTGAAGCGTGGACACCGGACACAATCTAACAGGTCTGACATGCACCTTTCCTTAGGTTCTTCCGCATCAAAGACCACAGGGTGGGAGGGAGAGGAATACCCCTGCACGACCGACTTAACCAATGATACCTGGGAAGATCTACTCCTCCCATTCTGGAGGGCAGAGCCCAGATTATGTCACCAGGTACCACCTCCCACTCCTCAGACCAACTCCTATCCTTCTGCTGAAACAGGCCTAACTCAGAATCCCGAACCTCCCGAATCTCAGGAGTAGCCAGAATTACTTTCTCGGGAGGGATGTCCACCGGGGTGGCAGACGGTACTGTCTCACACTCGGGTTCTCCACCAATCACCACAGGGGAGGGATAAGAGGAATGCACATGCACTGCAGGCCTCAAGAGGGACACATGGAAAAATCCCAGACCTCTCACACTGGACGGAAGGGAAACGACATATATGACACCATTTATCCTTTTGGATACAGGGTACGGACCTACCCATCTGGGAGCCAGTCTAGCAAAGGGCCGTTCCAAAGCCAGATGTCGAGTTGACACCCACACCATGTCACCTGGTGAAAACTCCCACTTCACCCGTTTTTTCTGGGTCACCAAGGGCTTCCCAAGACTCCGTTGAATCCAAGGTCGCTCAACTACCGGCAATGATTGTAGTGTACCTTTAGGAGTCCGTCTGAACGACTTACTCCTGGTACAGAAAGAACAGTTTCCAACAAAGTTCTTACATCAGAAGCTATCGAGGGCCACCAGACAAATCTGTCCAGTAACTCCTGCGTACGAGCAACACCCGGGTTACCTGCCTTTTTATGGGCATGAAAAACATGAAGAATTTTAAACCTGAACTGAGGTGGCACAAACAGAACCCCATCTGGTTTCCCTTCTGGAACCTTCTGCTGGAATGGGCTCAATATAGATGCCCAATCCTTCCAGGTCTCTATCTCAACGGAGTCAGAGGACTGCATAGATAACCCCTTCATTTGGATTTCGGTAGCGCCTATAGTGACTCTCTCCAAACAATGTTGACGACAATAAGAGGACCAGCTTAACAACTGTCTGGAACTCCAGTCGATCCGAGGGGAGTGTTTTTTAAGCCACGGCATGTCCAGAATTACTGCGGAAGTGGACATCTTAAGTACCAGAAACTGTTTGTTCTTTATGTAAGACGCCTAATTGGCATAACAATACAGGAGTCTGGGTGAGGGACTGTTTCTCCTGCAATGGTGAATCGTCCATTGCGGTAATCTGTACCTGCCATCCCACAGAAAGTAAAGGAAACCCAAACTTGACAGCGAAATCATAAGCCATAACATTAACAGCGGAACCCGAGTCTACAAAGGCCGTGGTGGAATGAACCTGTCCTTCCCAGATGATAGAACAGGGGAGTAACAAATGTTTATTGTTTAGAGGTAAGACTGGATCGCCTAGGGTAGTACCTCCAGCTACTCCTAGGCGATAGAGTTTTCCGCTTTCTTGGGACAACTGGACACCATATGCCGTTTCTCTGCACAATAAAGACAGAGTTTTTCATTGCGTCTCCTGTTTTTCTCAACCTCGGTGAGCTTGGACTGTCCAATTTGCATTGGCTCATCACGAGGAGGAGAGGAAGACACAGGAGACGAGAAATTACCAGAAGCAAATCTTCCTGGCACTTTACCCCGAGCCTGTATTTGGTAGCGAACTCGCCGATCAATTTTAATAACCAATGATATGGCATCTTCCAATGATTTGGGTTCAGGGTGACCCAACATCAAATCAGCTACTGCATCAGACAACCCCGATAAAAAGCAATCCAATAGAGCGTACTGCCCCCACCTGGCTGGCACCGCCCAACTCCTAAATTCAGCAGTATAAGTTTCGACAGAATTGTGCCCCTGCCTGAGGGTCTTCAGTTTCCTCTCTGACGTTATAGCTAAATCAGGATCATCATATATAACTGCCATTGCTTTAAAAAAAATCTTCAACTGAGGCTAAAGCCTCATGACCCTGGGGGAGACTATAGGCCCAGGACTGCGAAACGTCAGATAACAATGTCTTAATTAAAGTAACTCTCTGACTCTCTGTACCCGAAGACACTGGCCGTAGCTCAAAATAAGATAAACAACAGTGTTTAAAATTTTAAAAGTCAGACCGATGCCCCGAGAATTTTTCGGGAGGGGGCATCCTGGGCTCAACAGCAAGAGGGGATGACACTTGTGCATTAGGGTCTTTTAGACGGTTAACAGACTCAATCAGCTGGTTAATCTGAGTCTGCTGCACGTTAACCGTCTTGATAAGATCGTTAACGGTTGTGATCAAAAGTTCAACCCGGTTGCACAGTGCCTCCATATAGTTATGGTCTGCGGTTCTGTAACGATCGGTGTAGCAACACAGATGTCTGATTATGTGTGATCTGCAGAATCACCAATAATACAGACACTATACCTGATTATATGGTGATCTGCAGAATCACCAATAATGCAAGTCTAGCTAACAGGATAATGCAATAGTGTAGAGTGCTTGGGGCAACAGTAACAGAGTAGAATAACTAGGCCTCACCAGAGGAGCTGGTGGGCACTATTAGAACACAGTATCGGATAGATAGATAGAACCTCACCAGAGGAGCTGGTGGGCACTGTTAGAACACAGTAACTGACTAGTTTGGCAGAACCTCACCAGAGGAGCTGGTGGGTACTATTAGAACAAAGTTACTGACTAGTTTGGCAGAACCTCACCAGAGGAGCTGGTGGGAACTGTTGAAACACCTCACCAGTGGCAAGGGCCCACTGGTGAGTAGAGAGGTCAGACAGGCTGGGTTCGGCAACTGAGAGACAGATACAGTACAGAATCAGTAAGCAAGAGAGTAGTAAGTATTCAGGCAGTGTTTCAGCAACTAGATCAGATGGGCAGAGGTACAGAATCAATAAGCAAGAGCAGAGTCAGAGATAGCCAGAGTCATACACAGAGTATCAATATACAGTAATAATAATAATCCTAGTCTTGTGTGAAATCCCTGGTTTCCTCCCAGATCAAAGCACACCAGATCATAGTCTAAGGTCTGAACGCTAGCACGTATGTATTTGCAACCGTAGACAAGTTGCGAGTGAAGACCAGGTGACGCGCCTCCTCTCCGCATAAACGTCGCCCCGCTGAGCGCGCGCACACGCTAGGGAGAGATGACAAAAACCAGAAAGACCCGTCCTCGGCGTGCTAGACGCCCGAGGTACGGGAGTGTGACTGGACCGAGAGGCAGAGGCAGCTGTGGCGGCGGCACCGTTCGCCGCAGCTGCCCTAGTGATATTTATTACACATTCATTGGCAAGTGTGTAAACCTGGTGCCTTCTTGTCCGAGTGGCAGTGACTGATACAAACACACCAGCCTGTCACATTCCTGGCCAGATGTATCTGTGTGCAGAAATGACCTGCTGAAGCCCCTCCCCCTCCCCCAATGATTTTGCTCTGCATGTTGGAAATGTCTGTGCAGGGTGTGGCTGTTGGCGGATCCATCACACAAATCAATGGCAATATTTAGAAAAGTACAACACAGGTCTGGTTTTGTGCATTTTTAATACATGTTTTTCATTTAAAAGCGCAACAAAGCAATATAATACAAATACTAACTGTACACTGAAGACATTAGATCTGATGAAGCTACTCACATACAATGTACAGCAAGACCCTCCTGCCTAAAGCCCATCTCGCTAAATAAATATACTTCAATACTGACCCCAGCCCTGTGACAAGCTCCTAATTTCTGCTGCTGTAAGACCCCCACAGGGAGGAATGTAACAGCAAACTACTAAAACCTGCAATGCATTTCCTGCCTCATCTCTGCAGCTCTCTGGTCATTATCAGCCTTACAGAGTTACTGTACGAATACTGGACTGTGGTTAAAATGTCTCAAATACAGATGAGCCTAATACTGCAATATACAGGTACTTGAATATTGTCTTTTGCCCCTTTTAAGGCACGTGGAAGTCACTCCTAATGTTCCTAGTACAGAATGACTTGGGGCCCCTTCGCACTAGAGCGGTTATCGTGTGATTCCCGATAATCGTCAAAGCACTAGCGCTTTTTTAAAGAGCTAGAGCAATATTGACCCTACAGCAGTGATCTCACTGCCACGATTTCCGCTGATCGCAGGTGATTCACGATTAGCGGCAATCGCCAAACATGTTGCATACAGCACTGATACAGTGCTTTAAAAAAGGGCCGATCGCGATCGCTCTAAAATCGCGAGTGTTCAATGGATTTTACTGCGCTAAATGGGCCCTCATCGTGTGAATGGGCCCTCAGTGTGTGCACTGAATAGCTGATAAGCTCTGCGAGGAGGAGGTGCCACAACAGCTACATAAGAAAGCACAGAGACAGCGGGAGCCCAAATAGTACAATATGTTGTGATAAATGACAGGAGAGTGAAGGAGAATGGAGCTCACAAAGGAGGGCTACAGGCATGGCAACCAACCAAATAGGCAGGTGCAGATTCACAAACCTGTCTCCACTCAGATGTATCCAGACCATCAAGAGGGGAAGAGGAGCGGAAAGGATATAAAAGTAAGTTAAAATCAAATAAACTATAAGGAGACGGGGGTGTGGCCGGGACGGACATGTGAGCAGACGCACGGCTGGTGAGCTCCCACTTCAGCAAACATAATACTTCTCCATTCTAGCTTCTCGGAGCACATACAGCGTTACAAACTTCACTGCTTGCCTACAGAACCTCTCCGCTGTCAAATATGGGCCCGAAACAAAGAGACAAAGAGAGAGACAAGACCACCGGCCCGATAAGACAGATTTCGCACGCAGGCCCAAGATGGCGCCCAAGATGGCGATCAACAGGAGGACGGGGACCCAACAAACCCTGAAACTGCTCGCATTCTAGAAGCCCTGTCTGCCATGCAAGCCTCACTTACTGCTACCTTCACGACCAAGCTAGAGGAGGTCAAGGCTGACATTCACTTGGTCAGAGCTGACCTAAGCAACCTCCGTGAGCGGGTCACAGCCGCGGAGCAAAGAATCTCCCAATTTGAGGACGACACGAGGCATATACCGCGTGACATGCAATCCATGCAACGCAAGTACGATCGGTAATCAACCGGCAAGAGGACATGGGAGAACCGGCTGCGACGCAACAACATCAGATTGGTCGGCCTCCCTGGAAGAGCTGAGGGAAATAACTCTGAGCGTTTCCTGGAACAACTACTCATAGATCACTTCGGCAGAGAGGCCGTCACTGCAACCTTCTCAGTGGAACGAGCACATCAGATGCCAGCGAAAGCAGGGCCACCGGGGGCTCCACCACGCACCTTCATTGCAAAGATACTACACTTCCAAGACCGCGATGCTGCATTACGCCTTTCAAGGGAGAAAGGTAACATCCAAATTGATAATACCACTATATCAATTTTCCCAGACTTTGGTGTTGAAACGCAAAAGCAGCGTGCGGGTTTCCAAGCTGTGAAATGTAAGTTGAAGGCCCTTGACCTGCAACACGCTATGCTCTTCCCAGCTCGTTTGAGGGTCATCGATTATGGTAAGACTTTCTTTTTTGCCTCCCCACAGGAAGTTGATTCCTGGATAAAAAAAGGAAGACCCCCTCTACCTCAGATACATAACTGTATGCCAGCCATGTGCCTTTTGCTGCTGCCACATTTAAATACTGGTTTATTATACATATCCAAGTTACCGCTTGCAAGCTCTTTTTTCTACATTGACTATGGGTTAAACCCTCAAATATTGCTATATTTCATGTTATTAGAACACTACAGTCTCCACGTTGGAATATGCCCAGTCTCCTATCTATATAGTGGACATAAGCTATGCTCTACCGCTTGTTCCTTCTTTTTGAATACAAGGTTTTACACAACACTTGACCTCGCATCTTCTCAGCAAGTAATAAGCTTTGAACTGTGCACCTCACCATCTATGGGTGTCTATTATGCGTACTATACTAATTTGAGGCCGATGATCGGCCGGACTATACTGGGGAAATACTCTAACCCCATCCAACTTCACAAAACCTTAGAGTAGGCTCAGTGCTAAAATGTGATATAAACAATTACTATTGCTTTACAGCTGGAGCGGGGGGCTTTCCCCCCTTCCTTCACTCTAATGTTCGTTCTGATTTCATATTTTCTACCCCAGCTGTGGGTCATGTTTCCGCCGCCGCTTTATTGCTTGGCTGCGCACTGGTGGAGTTTTTTCAGCAAGGCTCAGTCTGCAGCGGTGCCGACCAACAGTTGTAAAACTGGGACAATGCTCCAGCCTAGTTTTAAAGGCCAGGAGCTGGTTTATAATCATTAGTATAGTTTATTAAGTCTTATTTACGTTATCCTTCATGTGGGAACAACTGTGGATATGTGTTTAAGGTTCATCGCTGGCACCAGATACATTATACTCTTAACAGTAATGTTGCTCCATAAGGAGAATGGCTAGTCAAACAATTTCATTTTTAACATGGAATGTCAGGGGCTTAGGGGATACGATAAAGCGTGCTGTTGTTTTAAATTATATCAAAAAGCTAAATGTGGATATATTTGCTCTCCAAGAAACTCACCTTGAAGATACGACAATGCGATCTTTAAACAGACCGTGGATTGGATGGTATTTTCACGCTACTCATAATTCTCAATCTCGTGGTGTATCCCTAATAATTACTAGACGTGTTCATTTTGCCCCTCTCAATAATGAATTGGACCCAGAAGGTCGTTATGTTTTTCTGCATTGCCTGATAAACAACCAACCAATATTATTAATTGCTATCTATATCCCTCCACCCTTTGCTTATCCGGTAATACAGAAAGCATTAAATTATATTGTTTAACGCCCACCTCTCCCTGTGATATGGCTTGGTGACTTCAATTATGTGTTATACCCTTGCAGTGATAGATTGCCTGTGGCTTTGCAGTCCCCTGCCCCTACTAAATTGGACAGAATGCTTCAAGTAATCTCTCTATATGATGTCTGGCATTATAAATTTCCCTCTCTACCTATGTTTTCATGTTTCTCTGCCCCTCACCACTCCAGATCTCGTCTGGATTATATTATTGCAAGTGAGATGCTGCTCCCCAACTGCGACTGCATTGAATACTTACCATCTATACTTTCTGACCACTCTCCATGCAGAGCTTCATTCCAATGGCTTTTCCCCCCTAAATCTGACCTCTGGAAACTCAATATTTTCTGGCTTTCCAAGATCGCGGAGAATACGCCTATTATGCAACGCCTGCAATCATTTATTGAAACGCAGGGAGAGGAAACTCAATTTACCTCTGTATGGAGCACGGCCAAAATGTACCTCAAAAATGTCTTTCGCACAGAGATAAAACGTATTAAAACTGCCTGGGCACTTGCAGAGCAGCAACTTTATGCACACTTTAAAGCCTCTGAAGATTTATATAATAGATCACCCAACTTTGAACTGACATATAGAACTAAGCTACGGGAATACGAGCAATTCCTCTTGGATAAAGCTCATCAAAAATCTCTCTCCTTTAGGCAACTATGGTATGAGACTGGAGATCAGTGTAGCTCTTTATTAGCTAAAATTGCCAGACAAAGAGAAGCTCCACAGGTAATCTCATCTATATTAGATGTTAATGGAATACTCCCTATGGGTATTCTGGGTCAGTTTTATGACTTTTACCTAGCCTTGTACACCAAGCAGACCTCCAAGACCTCTCCAGAGTTAGATGCTTATCTAGAAAACATAGATTTGCGTACCTTAACAGAACTGCAATCTCTTAAATTGGATGAACCTATCTCTATTGAAGAAATATGTGATGCTATCACTGCGTTTCCAGCCTTGAAAACCCCAGGTTTCGATGGGCTCCCCACAGAATTATATAAAACATTTGCTAATTATATGGCCCCCCTTCTATTAAAACTCTTCAAAAATGTATCAAATATAGGAGAATTGCCTTACTGAAGCAATCATCTCTTTAATCCTTAAACCTGGCAAAGATGCCACTGATTGCAGCTCTTATAGACCTATTTCTTTAATACAGACGGACACAAAAATCCTAGCTAAAATACTTGCCCATAGGCTTAATAAAGTAATTACATTACTAGTACACCTGGACCAAACCGGCTTTATACCGGGCCGTTCTGCTGCTATTAATTTACAATGTCTATATGTTAATCTACAGGCTTCCCACGATAACATTGGCACACGTGTGTTGCTATCCAAGGCGTTCAAAACAATTGAGTGGGACTTTCTATTTTCCACTTTACGTAGAGTGGGATTTGGCCCAACCTTTCTTAATTGGGTCCATATACTTTATACTAATCCTGTAGCAAGGGTCAAAGTGAACGGCTGGCTTTCACCTCCTTTCACACTGCAACATGGAACCAGGCAGGGATGCCCTTTATCCCCCCTACTTTTTGATCTAGCAATAGAACCGTTAGCTTCAAAAATACGCGCTCATCCTGGAATTCGTGGCTGGATTAAAGGAGATCTACACGAAAAAGTAAGCTTACCGTATATATTCGCAAGCAAGCCGACCCGCATATAAGCCGACCCCCCAACTTTTTCCTGAAAAAACAGCAAAAAATGATTGACCCTCATATAAGCCGGGGGTAGGAAATGCTGGCCGTGTGATCCCCCCCAGTGTGTCCCAGTATAGTTAGTATAGTGCCCAGTATGGGTAGGTAGTGCCCAGTATAGCTAGTGAAGTGCCCAGTATAGCTAGTATAGTGCCCGGTATAGGTAGTATAGTGCTCGGTATAGCTAGTATAGTGCCCAAGTATAGCTAGTATAGTGTTCAGTATAGCTAGTATAGTGCTCAGTATAGCTAGTATAGTGCCAGGTATAGCTAGTATAGTGCCAGGTATAGCTAGTATAGTGCCAGGTATAGCTAGTATAGTGCCAGGTATAGCTAGTATAGTGCCCGGTATAGGTAGTATAGTGCTCGGTATCAGGGCCGGTTTAAGCAACAATGGGGCCCCAGGGCAAAATAAACCTGGGGGGCCCCCCCCAACATATACCCCGGAACAAAAATCGGCATTAGGGGACCTTTTTTGCAGCTGGTATAGTCAGGGTGTGAAATCCCAATCGGTCAGAGCTCCACATTCTGGCTATCCCAGCCTGCATGGGGTACAAGGGGTTACAAAGTTTCAGGAGGGGGGACCCCACATAATTTAAAAAAAAAAAAATTCCCACACTCTAAACATAAAAAAAAATTAGGAAAATAGGAAAAAAATACCAGGGATCTTCATACAGCCATATGGCGGCTGTATAGCGATCCCTGGCCAAAGCGCTGCGGCTGCGTATAGACCCCCTGGAAACCCCATCAGGAAATTTATTGCGCTTTCGTTTGATGCATGTAAAATTACTCTACCGTTAGGTTTGCTACTGAAAGTGACATTTACCGCATTTAAAACTATACTTTTTTCCTTCTAAATTTTAAAATCGATTTTCTCAAAAACTATAAGGTCTTTTTGAAAAATTGTTTTTTCCTCTTATTTCTAATGATCTCCTTAACATATCCTGCAAATTTAGGATTTCTAGCATTTAAGGTGGATTTGCTATTAACCATTAAAGTCGGCAGGTTTATAAATGTTTTTTTTTCCCTTTGAAACTTTAAAATCGTTTTTCTCAAAAACTATAAGGCCGATTTGCAAATTTTTTTTTCCTCTTGTAGCCACTGGGGGCCCCTACAAGCTCTGGGGCCCTGGGGCAGCTGCCTGCTTTGCCTTAATGGTAGCGCCGGCCCTGCTCGGTATAGCTAGTATAGTGCCCAAGTATAGCTAGTATAGTGTTCAGTATAGCTAGTATAGTGCTCAGTATAGCTAGTATAGTGCCAGGTATAGCTAGTATAGTGCCAGGTATAGCTAGTATAGTGCTCAGTATAGCTAGTATAGTGCTCAGTATAGCTAGTATAGTGCCAGGTATAGCTAGTATAGTGCCAGGTATAGCTAGTATAGTGCTCAGTATAGCTAGTATAGTGCTCAGTATAGCTAGTATAGTGCTCAGTATAGCTAGTATAGTGCTCGGTATAGCTAGTATAGTGCTCGGTATAGCTAGTTTAGTGCCCAAGTATAGCTAGTATAGTGCTCGGTATAGCTAGTTTAGTGCCCAAGTATAGCTAGTATAGTGCCCCCCACCCCCCACCTCCATAGTAACGGCGATACACATCGCCGTTACAGGAAACCGCTCTGCCTACAGCTTCCTGTCATCACACAGCAGCCGCCGTGGAGCGAGCTGCTGTGAACTATTTACATGCCCGGGAGACGAAGAGGGGAATAGAGGAAGCCGCACAGTAAGCTAATAGCAGCGGCGGACGCGGGCCGGGGGGGGGGGAAGGGCGGCCTACAACTAACGAGACTCGGAAGCAAGCCGACCCCCCAACTTTTGGCCCACTTTTGGGGGGTCAAAAATTCGGCTTGCTTGCGAGTATATACGGTATATGTAGATGACATGTTGCTGTATCTGGCTGACCCTGGAGAGTCAATGGAGGCTGCTTTGTCCACAATGAGTTCGGTCCATTTGCAGGTCTAAAGATTAACTGGTCCAAGTCTGTATTATTGCCTGTTATTTAACCCCCCCCCCCCCCCCCCCCCTTGGAGAGTCATCTACAATCTCCCCTCATGTGGGTTAGTTCATTCACATACCTAGGTATATTAATCGCACGCTCACAGCAAGAATTTGTGACACTTAACTTAGGACCCCTACTTAACACAGTTGCAGGCAAGCTTAGAGCATGGGAAAAATTACCTCTTAGCGTTGTGGGTAGAGCAAACCTCTTTAAAATGATAATTTTACCCAACATCCTATATGTTACCTGACATTCTCCCATTTACCTCCCCCCCCCACTGCCTTTACTAAATTAAATGCCCAGATCACCCAATTTATATGGTCCGGACAACGTCACAGATTAGCTCTCTCAACTCTTCAAAGCCCAAAAGATGTTGGTGGTATTGCCCTCCCTAATTGCCATATCTACTATATTTCTGCCCAACTCTCTCATCTTTATGATGGACTCTGTGAAGGTAAACTAATGCTACAGGCACTACTATTCTCCTTTCTCCCATGCACCTACACAGACCCTCTATAAAATTTACTGAAAGGGCAGAAAGGAATAACCCAGCTTAGATCACTACCCATTACACTGCAACAATTAATCAAGGTATGGTCATACGCTCATAAACTTCTAACCGCTACTGGGTCTATAACACAAATCCCATTGTGGGAGAATGCCAGGTTACCGGAATTTGGGAAATTGGAGGAACATCATTTTTGGAGTAACAAGGGAGATTTGTACGTACATAATATCATACAAAACAGTTCAATTAAATCATTCTCTCAAATGGTCACTGACTATAACTTACCCACCACTGCATTTTACAAATACTTACAACTTAAAGGATACCCGAACTGAAATGTGACATAATGATATAGACATGTGTATGTACAGTGCCTAGCACACAAATAACTAGGCTGTGTTCCTTTTTTTCTTTCTCTGCCTGAAAGAGTTAAATATCAGGTATGTAAGTGGCTGACTCAGTCCTGAGTCAGACAGGAAGTGACTACATTGTGACCCTCACTGATAAGAAATTCCCCTTTTTTACCTATTTCTTGCTCTCATAAGCCATTTTCTGCTAGGAAAGTGTTTTATAGTTGGAATTTCTTATCAGGGAGGGTCACACTGTAGTCACTTCCTGTCTGAGTCAGGACTGAGTCAGCCACTTGCATACCTTATATTTAACTCTTTCAGGCAGACAAAAGAAAAAAAGGAACACAGCATAGTTGTGTGTGCTAGGCACTGTACATACACATGTCTATCTCATTATGTCACATTTCAGTTCGGGTATCCTTTAAGCATGCCTTATTTGCTCAATATGATAACATACCTGCCTCCCCCGAAAGCTCTGACATTCTCAAAATACTACTAGGCTCTTCCCCAAAGCAGCTCATCTCTGCATTCTATCACTCCCTTATATTACCCTCTGCCCAAATTAAAGCCCATGAGTGTAAACTGACTTGGGAAGCTGATATTGGCAATATGTCCTCTGACGACTGGGATGAAACCCTGGAGAAAGTTACTCAAATTTCACCCTACAAACCTGACCGACTACAATATCTCTATGTTTTACACAGAGCTTATCTCACCCCAGTACGCCTAGCCAAATTCAGAATGGGCTACTCACCCCATGTTGCAACCCCGGGTACCTTTTTTCATATGATGTGGTCCTGCCCTAATGTTAACACTTACTGGCAACAAATTATTAAATTTATGCGTGACCATATGGGCTGTCCAGTAGAATGTACTCCCCCAATTATGCCTCTTAAGTATATTTCCAGATACCTTCTCTGAAAAATTTGCAAAACATTTACTACTAGCTGTTTTACACATGGGTCGTAAACTGTTAACCAAATACTGGATCACTGCTAAGGTTCCTTCCTGTGGCGAATGGATAAGGGCAGTCAACTTGCTTCTACCCCTAAAGAAAGCAGTTGCTCAGCGCAGGGGCACACTTGCCAAACACAATGCTACATGGTCCATCTGGACTACCTCCAGGAGAACACAACCCACATGACGTGTTTTTTTTATGCTCGGGCAGATATAATTGGTGCTTGGGTGTTGGTGATCAGCTTTGATAAGTCGTCCGCAATCTGTTGCAACAAAATACTGGCTGTCTTGGTATTTCAGTGATGCTTCTTATATAGCACAGTTCCACATTAATGTTTGTTCACATGTATTTATGTTACTGTTTATTTCTGACGTTGTTAAAAAAAAAATTAGCTTTATGTCAAAAATTTTGGAATGCCAAATGTACCACCCTGTTTTTTATATCAATAAAGCTATAAGGAGACGTTTCTGGATTGGATGGAAAGCACAAGCTAAGCTTTTCTGTGTAAAAACCCTTTGCAGGGGCTGGGAGTTTGTTTCAATGCTAATCCCACTGTTATTCTGTGTGTGGGGGCTGGGAGGCTGTTTCTATGCTGGACTCCCTGTTATGTGTGTGGGGGCTGGGAGGTTGTTTCTATGCTGGACCCCCTGTTATTCTGTGTGTGGGGGCTGGGAGGCTGTTTCTATGCTGGACTCCCTGTTATTATGTGTGTGGGGGGCTGGGAGGCTGTTTCTATGCTGGACCTCCTGTTATTCTGTGTGTGGGGGCTAGGAGGCTGTTTCTATGCTGGATCCCCTGTTATTCTGTGTGTGGGGGCTGGGAGGCTGTTTCTATGCTGGACCTCCTGTTATTCTGCGTGTGGGGGCTGGGAGGCTGTTTCTATGCTGGACCCCCTGTTATCCTGTTTGTGGGGGCTGGGAGGCTGTTTCAATGTTGGACCCCCGTTAGTCTGTGTGTGGGGGCTGGGAGGCTGTTTCTATGCTGGACCCGTTATTCTGTGTGTGGGGGCTGGGAGGCTGTTTCAATGTTGGACCCCCGTTAGTCTGTGTGTGGGGGCTGGGAGGCTGTTTCTATGCTGGACTCCCTGTTATTCTGTGTGTGGGGGCTGGGAGGCTGTTTCTATGCTGGACCCCCTGTTATTCTGTGTGTGGGGGCTGGGAGGCTGTTTCTATGCTGGACCCCCTGTTATTCTGTGTGTGGGGGCTGGGAGGCTGTTTCTATGCTGGACCCTCTATTATTATCTGTGTGTGGGGGCTGTTTCTACGCTGGACCCCCTGTTATTCTGTGTGTGGGGGCTGGGAGGCTGTTTCTATGTTGGACCCCTTGTTATTCTGTGTGTGGGGGCTGGGAGGCTGTTTCTATGTTGGACCCCTTGTTATTTCTGTGTGTAGGGGCCGGGGAGGCTGTTTCTATGCTGATCCAGGTTATTCTGTGCATGTAGGTTGGGAGGCTGTTTCTATGCTGGTCCCCTGTTATTCTGTGTGTGAGGGCTGGGAAAATGTTTCTATGCTGGACCGCTTGTTATTCTGTGTGTGGGGGCTGGGAGGCTGTTTCTATGCTGGACCCCGTTATGTGTGTAGGTTGGGAGGCGGTTTCTATGCTGGTCCCCCTATTATTCTGTGTGGGGGGGGGGGCTGGGAGGCTGTTTCTATCCTGGACCCCATTATTCTGTGTGTGGGGGCTGGGAGGCTGTTTCTAGGCTGAACCTCCTGTTCTGTGTGTGGGGGCTGGGAGGCCGTTTCTGTGCTGAACCCCCTGTTATTCTATGTGTGGGGGCTGGGAGGCTCTTTCCAAGCAACACTTCAGGATAACAAGGGGTTAATGGCCACAACTGGGGACCTGTAGGGTTTGCATGGCTGCAATACTTTAAGCAATGCAGCTGTTAAGCCCTCCTGGTCCCTAAATGTAGCCAATACCTTTCCGAGTCAGGAAAACATTCCAGCTTAAGAGAATGAAATATTGGGGATTGGCTTATACAAGGGATCGGCTTATAGTTGGGAATATATATGATAAAAAGAAAGCTAATAACCCCTTCAGTGCGCTGTGTGTGAGAAATGTGCCTGGAAATGTGAGCTCTCAGCAGCTGTCAGCTCCCAGGATCAGCCACATACACGGCTCCTCTCTGTGTGGCTTTATAAGACTCTGACTCATCACATCACACAGCAGAGTAGTGCCTCCCTCTGCAGCACAATGGGGAACTCTGACACTGACTCTCCATACAGCCAGCTCTCCTAAAGTTTTTGTAAAAGAGGAGAGTCACATTTGGGCACACACTAAAGTAATTTCTCTTGGGGATTTGTGCAGAGTTTGCAGCCTGTGTGACAGCAGAAGTAACATGCAGATGTGTGTGATTTGTGCCATACTGTCTGCTCTGAGGGGAAAGCTGTGCAGGAAAGCAGTGACCGCTGACTGCTGGAGCAGCTAACTGAGGGAGGAGACAGCAGTAGAGAGCCATCACCCACTGTACAATGCTGATCCTAGGGAGACAAGAGGAGCTGCTAGCTGACATTTCTTACTAGGCATACTGGTCACACAAAGTATATAGAAGGTTTTATAGGTCTGCTGTGAGACTTCCTCCTGTGGGGAGCTCAAAACATTTAAAATTTTCCTATCATGGTCATTTAAAGGTAGATTTAAGTGTCCACATCAATCCTGAGAAATGCCTCCATAAATGTCACTGGGAGTGTGACTTATAATGTGAAACTAGAGTACCTTTCTGAGTAAAACATTTCCTACACTCTGAACATGAGTAAGGACGCTCTCCTGTGTGAGTCCTCTGGTGCGTCTGAAGCCTTGAGTTACAAGAAAAATTTTTCCCACACTCTGAACATGAATAAGGACACTCTCCTGTGTGAGTTCTCAGGTGAATCTGAAGGTTATTTTTTGAAGAGAATTTTTTCCCACACTCTGAACATGAGTAAGGACACTCTCCTGTGTGAGTTCTCAGGTGAATCTGAAGGTTATTTTTTGAAGAGAATTTTTTCCCACACTCTGAACATGAGTAAGGACGCTCTCCTGTGTGAGTCCTCTGGTGTGTCCAAAGACTTGAGCTTCTAGAGAATTTTTTCTCACACTCTGAACATGAATAAGGACACTCTCCAGTGTGAGTTCTCAGGTGAATCTGAAGGGTTTTTTTTGAAGAGAATTTTTTCCCACACTCTGAACATGAATAAGGACGCTCTCCTGTGTGTGTTCTCAGGTGAATCTGAAGGGTTTTTATTGAAGAGAATTTTTTCCCACATTCTGAACATGAATAAGGACGCTCTCCTGTGTGAGTTCTCAGGTGAATCTGAAGTGGTTTTTTTGAAGAGAATTTTTTTCCACACTCTGAACATGGATAAGGACGCTCTCCTGTGTGAGTTCTCAGGTGAATCTGAAGGGTTTTTTTTGAAGAGAATTTTTTCCCACACTCTGAACATGAATAAGGACGCTCTCCTGTGTGAGTTCTCAGGTGAATCTGAAGTGGTTTTTTTGAAGAGAATTTTTTTCCACACTCTGAACATGGATAAGGACGCTCTCCTGTGTGAGTTCTCAGGTGAATCTGAAGGGGTTTTTTTGAAGAGAATTTTTTCCCACACTCTGAACATGGATAAGGACACTCTCCTGTGTGAGTTCTCAGGTGAATCTGAAGGCTTGTTTTAGAAGAGAATTTTTTCCCACATTCTGAACATGAATAAGGACGCTCTCCTGTGTGTGTTCTCTGGTGAGACTTAACCTGTGAAATAGAAGAAAAATGTTTGCCACATTCTAAACATGAATAAGGATGCTCCCCAGTGTGGGTTTTCAGGTGAACTTGAAGGTGTGCATTACAAGCGAAATTTTTTCCACACTCTGAACATAAATAAGGACTCTCTCCAGTGTGAGTTCTCAAGTGAACCTGGAGCACTGCATTAGAAGATAATTTTTTGCCACATTCTGAACACGAATAAGGCCAGTGTTCTCCATGGCTTCTCTGGTGTCGACGAAGTAATTTATGACGATGGAAACGTTTCCCACACTCAGAACATGAAAAAGGCTGCAGCTCTTTGTGAATACTTTGGTGCTTAACAAAGTCCCGATAAGAAATAAAACATTTATCACAAAACAGACATGAATGTTTCTTGTTGCCTTCACCTGTTACAGTATCTGCTGTACTGGAAGATTCCTGAGAATTACCCCAATCATTCGCTCTGCCAGCAGTGTGCACACCTGGAGGGATATTTGGGCTAACAGGGTGCAACCCTCCAGAAGCTTCCTGATGATTGGAGAGATTTGCAGAGTTAGCTGCAGGGATAATCGTGAAAACTATATTCCCCATAATGGTGACAATTCCTGGAGGAATCCGTGTGACGCCATTATCTTCTACATTACAAGGAGCAGGAACAAGAAGGTGTCCCTCTGACCTGTTCCCAATATTGTCTCCACCTGCTGGGAGAAGAGTGAAAGTACATGTTACCTGCTGATGTCAGAGGCCTCACTACATAACAAGGCAAAGTTCTGAGTGGCCCCAAACTGCACATAAGTAATGACTCCCTCTGTCATGGCTGACATGCATAACTGAGTCTGACAGAGCTCCTCTAACTTACACACACCAGGCCGGAGTCTAGAGATTCCCTTTAAATGGAGAAAGCCGAGACCTCTGTATATTCCAAACACCAGACCTCACCCAAATGCCATAAATACCACATACAGATAAGCTTCAAAGGCTTTCTCTGCACATTTATTGCACCAGACACACTGACTATGCAGTATAATACACACTCATAGCAGACCTAGTGATCAGAGGAGTCTAAAGTGACCTAGCAGTTACTGTACATACTCGACTATAAACTACATTTTTTTTTTGCTCCTAAAATTCCCACCATTAACTCTCAGTTTACAGTAAGGTCAGCGTAGTGGATGTGAGGGGGGGGGGGATGGGGGGGTGGCTGTCTTCTTGCCTTCCCTTCCTCAGCTACGGTTCCCATCCCTCCCTGCAATCTCTAATAACAGAGCAGTGGCAGTGGAGGTGCTTCAAGAATAGTCTCACCTGATCCAGGAGATGAGACACAAGAACAGGAAGAGGAATGGAGCCAGTACAGTGTGCAGGACCCCGGCAAGTAAGTATTTGTACCCCTGCCGCTGCGATCCCCCCGTCTCTCTATACTGCGGGCACCTATCTTGCCTACACCTATCACTGGCTACCTATCCTTCCTACACCTATCCCTGGCTACCTATGCTGTGGCCACCTATCCTGGCTACCCATGCTGGGGCCACATATCCTGCCTACACTTTTCTCTGGCTACCTATTCTGCGGCCACTTACCACTGGTGACACCTATCTCTAGCTACCTATGCTGCGGCCACCTATCTTGGCTACACCTATCCCTGGCTACCTATGCTGCGGCCACCTACTGCTGGCAACACCTATTCCTGGCTACCTATGCTGTGGCCACCTACTACTGGCTACATCTATCCCTGGCTACCTATACTTCGGCCACCTACTACTGGCTACACCTATCCCTGGCTACCTATGCTGAGGCTACCTATCCAGGCTAAACCTATCCCTGGCTACCTATGCTTCGGCCACCTACTACTGGCTACTCTTATCCCTGGCTACCTATGCTGCGGCCACCTACTACTGGCTACACCTATCCCTGGCTACCTACGCTGTGGCCACCTACTACTAGCTACACCTATCCCTGGCTACCTATGCTGCGGCCACCTACTACTGGCTACGCCTATCCCTGGCAACCTACTAATGGCTACACCTATTATTATTATTGATTTATAAAGCGCCAACATATTCCGTGGCGCTGTACAAAGTAAGAAACAAACATGGGGTACATAATAATACAGACAATGGTGTACACTAATATACAAGATACATAATTAGTGACAAAATACAAAGAATGATACAAAATACAAATTATAGAATTGGTAATGACAGTGATAAAATTAACAGGATAAATAAAATGTATAATGGTTACCAAGACACAAAAAGGGGGAGAGAGCCCTGCCCTCGCGAGCTTACAATCTAAAGGGAATGGGGGGGGGGGGGAGGAGGAGGGGTAGTATGCAGCAAATATATAGAGGCTGTGTGTTTTAGGATACCTAGTAGGCGTGCAATTTGGTCTTAGGACAAAGGGAAGTGGCCTAAGGTAGCGCATATGCTTGTCGGAACAAGTGTGTTTTTAGAGAGCGTTTAAAGGTAACAAAGGTTGGCGAGTGACGGATGTGTTGTGGGAGGGCATTCCAGAGGAGGGGTGAAGCGCGTGCGAAGTCTTGTAAACGTGAATGTGAGGAGTTGATTCTAGAGGAGGACAACAGAAGATCATGTGCCGATCTGAGATTGCGATTGGGTTTGTATCTGGAAATTAGTGAGGATATGTACCGGGGAGAGAGATTGTGGAGAGCTTTGTAGGTTAGGGTTAGGAGTTTGAACTGGATCCTCTGGCTAATTGGCAGCCAGTGAAGAGCTTGACAAAGAGGGTCAGCAGAGGAAGATCGAGAAGAAAGATGAATGAGACGAGCAGCTGAGTTCAGTACCGACTGGAGCGGGGCCAGTCTGTTAGAAGGTAGTCCAAAGAGTAGTATGTTGCAGTAGTCCAGACGAGAAATTATAAGAGCATGTATTAACATTTTAGTTGTGTCTTGAGTGAGAAAAGGACGGATGCGAGATATGTTTTTGAGTTGGAGATGGCAGGAGCTGGTTATGGAGTGAACATGAGGAATAAAAGAGAGAGATGAGTCGATTATCACCCCCAAGCACCGAGCTTTGGGAACTGAAGTTATGAGAGTGTTATTAACATTTATTGTTACTTCAGGCAGGGAGGTGGACAGAGACGGTGGAAAAATTATTAGTTCTGTTTTACTCATATTAAGTTTTAGGAAGCGAGAGGACATGAAGGAGGATATAGCAGACAAGCAGTCAGGAACACGTTTAAGGAGGGAGTTAAGGTCTTGGGCCGAGAGGTACAGTTGTGTATCGTCTGCATAGAGGTGGTATTGAAACCCGAATGAGTTGATGAAATCACCAAGACCGTGCATGTAGATGGAAAAGAGGAGGGGACCAAAGACAGAGCCTTGGGGAACCCCGACAGACAAAGCATGAGGAGAAGAGATTTAATCTAAGTAGGAGACTGTGAAGGACCTTCCAGAGAGGTAGGAAGATAACCATGTGAGAGCAATGCCCTTTATTCCTACATTTGAAAGTATTTGTAGGAGTAAGGTGTGGTCGACAGTATCAAATGCTGATGACAGGTCAAGAAGGATGAGTATGGAAAATTGACCTTTGGATTTGGCTGTAAGAAGGTCATTGGCCATTTTGGTAAGGGCTGTTTCCGTGGAGTGGTTAGAGCGAAAACCAGACTGGAACTGATCAAGTAGGGAGTTAACAGATAAATAATGGCTTAATTCTGCATGTACATGGCATTCAAGTAGTTTGGATGCAAATGGGAGAAGTGACACTGGGCGGTAGTTGGCAAGTGTGGTAGGCTCTAGAGAAGGTTTTTTAAGTAGTGGTGTCACAACAGCTTTTTTGAATGGGGACGGAAAGATGCCAGTAGAGAGGGACAGGTTAAATAGCATTGTTAGTGCAGGCAAGAGAGATGAGGATTGCTGCGGAATGAAATGGGAGGGAATAGGATCCAAAGAACAGGTGGTTAGATTAGCTTTGGCAATTACAGAGGAGAGAGAGTGTTCAGAGAGTGGAGAGAAGGCAGTTAGAGAACAGTCAATGAGAGGTGTGGAGGTGGGATTTGAGGGCTGCGTGGAAAATTCACTTCTGATTTTGTCAATTTTATCAGTGAAGTATGTTGCAAATTCTTCAGCTGATAAGCAAGATGAAGGAGGAGGAGGAGGGGGATGGAGAACGGAGTTGAAGGTGCTGAACAAGCGTTTTGGATTGTGTAAATGGGTGGATATTAGGGAAGAAAAATAGGACTTTTTTGCCACAGAGAGTGCATTTCTGAAGTTGTTCAAGGCAACTTATATGAGATGAAGTCCTCACTTGTGTTACTTTTCCTCCAGCGCCGTTCAGCTGCTCTAGAGCATCTTTTTAACTGTTTAGTGGTTTTGGTCATCCAGGGTTGGCAACAGACACGGTGAGGGCGGGCATTGACGAGGAGGGTGAAGTCATCCATGATTTTGTAATGGAGCTGTTGTAGTGTATAGCAGCTGAGTCTGGGTCAGTGAAGGATTGTGTGAGGAGAGGTGCCAGGGCATCAGAGACGGATTGCATGTCTAGATTGCGATAGTTTCTTCGAGTATGTGAGCGTGCTTGTGCCAGGGTGGTAGGAAAAGAGGAGGAGAGAGAGAAGCGAAGTAGGTTATGGTCAGAGAGTGGTAGTGGATTATTAGTAAAGTCAGTGACAGAACATAGACGAGTGAATATGAGGTCAAGCGTATGGCCATCAGTGTGGGTTGAGGTAGAGGACCACTGAGACAAGCCATAGGAGGAACTGAGTGATAGAAGTTTTTTTGGAGACAGTGTTATCTGTGTCAATAGGAATGTTAAAATCACCCATGATGATGGTAGGGATGTCAGAGGATAGGAACTGGAGAAGCCAGGCAGAGAAATGATCTAAGAAAACAGAAGCAGGGCCTGGAGGGCGGTAAATAACTGCAATTTGGAGGTGCGAGGGAGAGTATAGTCGGACTGTATGGACTTCAAAGGATGGCAGGGAGAGAGAAGGAATAGGAGTGAGAGGCTTGAAGGAGCATTTGTCTGAGAGGAGAATGCCCACACCACCACCATGTTTATTCCCACTTCTAGGAGTGTGGCTAAAGTAGAAACCTCCATAGGAGAGGGCGGCAGGTGAGACTGTGTCAGAAGGGGTCAGCCAGGTTTCAGTGATCCCAAAGAATGTGAAAGCATTGGAAATGAAAAGATCATGGATAAAGGGCAGTTTGTTGCAGACTGAGCGGGCATTCCAGAGGGCAGCCGAGATCGGAGGGGGTGTAGGGGGGAGGAGTGGAATATTAATAAGGTTACAGTAAGAGGGAGGGAAATTTGATTTATTGCAAACAGTGTGATTAGCAGGGGTGGGTGGGGGTCCAGGGTTAGGTGAAATGTCCCCAACAACAAGGAGGAGGAGTAGGCAGATATAGCGGAGCAGAAGTTGCGGTGTAGACTTATATATAGACATAGTGTTACCTGGTTACCTATGCTGCGGCCACCTACCACTGGCTACACCTTATTCCTGGCTACCTATGCTGCAGCCACCTACTACTGGCTACACCCATCCTTGGCTACCTATGCTGCGGCCACCTATTACTGGCTACACCTATCTCTAACGCCACCAGGACTTTTGCAGGAGCAGGGTGAGACTTTTTACAGTGTTACCTGGTGCCCCAAATCCCTCAGCGGCTTTATTATATGTATGCCGAGGATGTGGGGCACACCACACTGGGGTGAAGGGGGGCACATTATTTAATGTAAGGGGAGGGCGGGTCCAAATAATTGTATAATATCATCATACCGTGGTATTTTTTTTGACGGTTATCATACCGTTGAATTTTATACCGTCAACACTACTATGATGTTATACTGAGGAATGGAAATGGGCCTCTCATATGGTGTACAGTATCTCCTCCTCATTTGTTGGTGCTATGATGTTATACTGAGGAATGGAGATGGACCTTCCATATGGTGTACAATATCTCTTCCTCATTTGTTGGTGCTATGATGTTCTACTGAGGAATGGAGATGGACCTTTCATATGGTGTACAGTATCTCCTCCTCATTTGTTGGTACTATGATGTTATACTGTGGAATGGAGATGGGCCTTTCATATGGTGTACAGTATCTCCTCCTCATTTGTTGGTACTATGAAATTATACTGAGGAATGGAGATGGGCCTTTCATATGGTGTACAGTATATCCTCCTCATTTGTTGGTGCTATGATGTTATACTGAGGAATGGAGATGGACCTTTCATATGGAGTACAGTATCTCCTCCTCATTTGTTGGTGCTATGATGTTACACTGAGGAATGGAGATGAGCTTTCATATGGTGTACAGTATCTCCTCCTCATTTGTTGGCACTATGATGTTATATTGAGGAATGGAGATAAAGCTTTCCTATGGTGTACAGTATCCCCTCCTCATTTGTTGGTGCTATGATGTTATACTGAGGAATGGAGATGGGCCTTTCATATGGTATACAGTATCTCCTCCTCATTTGTGGGTACTATGATGTTATACTGAGGAATGGAGATGGGCCTTTCATATGGTGTACAGTATCTCCTCCTCACTTGTTTGTACTTGTTGTTGCAACTCGGAGGGAGATGTATTCGGGGTCTGGCAGCCACTAGAGCCCCGAATTACTGCTACATGGGGCGCACACCATAGCATTGCTGCTATGACAACGCCGAGCTCTGGCGCTCGGCTCTAAGAGCCACGCCCCAAGATGAACTGATCCGCTGCAGAGCATCTCCTCCTTTGTTGGGAACATGAAATTATATTGAGGCTGCTAAAATGTAATTGCACTCGCTGCACAAGAGCAGACACATTTAAGGGGGGATCGGACAAGAGGTGTGCATTGGTAAAGGGAAGATGCTTGTTGTGGTGAGTATTGAGCAGTGAGGAGGTGGAGTCTGAGATTATTACAGAGGCGCCCAAAGAATAAAATCACTATAGATTAAAAGATCATAAAGATTAAAAGATTCACAGTGAGGTGGTGGAGTCCAAACTGTGCATGAGGACTCCTGTCATAGGTTTGTCTGTATAGTAAAAAGGACAGTGAGAGGAATTTTATATCCTTACAGAGTGCTCTCATGTGAAGCTCCGCTTATTCTACCATTGCCAGTCACTCTATATATCTTACACTCACAGATGAACAATGAAAATATAAAACATATAAGGCATTCATTCCTTACCTGCGCAGATATCTACAGATGATTTTTCTGCTTTGATATTCAACATCACATCACTCTCCTCCATAGACTGCTGATCACCCCTCACATATGTCTCCTGTTCTTCCTCTTTAATTGCTTTCATCATGTCTCCCTCCTCCATAGACTGCTGATCACTCCTCACATACGTCTCTTGTTCCTCTTTAATTGTCCCCATCATGTCACCCTCCTCCATAGTCTGCTGATCACTCCTCACATACGTCTCTTCGTCTTTAACCTCATGTTTTACATCAATCCGTTCCTCACACTAGAGACACAAAACACAGAGAATGAAATCTTTAAAGGACTTTAAGCTGCGGCCAGAGACTCAAATGGTAAGTAAAAATAAATTTACTTTGTGGCCTTGTAAGTCCTTTACAGCATAGCTGAAGTGAAGGAAAAATTAAAAGATAGTTACAACAGCAGTGTGATGCGTGTGGATAGTCCAGAGGCTTCCCCGATCCTTTACGAGCTCTCCGCTCCAGTGCAGGGTCCCTCTTAACATATTTGTATTTGACAGGGTGCTTCAAATTTTTTTTTCGTGGCTACACCCCCATGTATGAGAGTGGCTGTACTGAGCATGCTTGAATACAATCTGCACATGTCCAGTACAGCAAAACCAGTCATGTGCAGTTTTTTCTTCCAAGAACAAGCAGTTGTGGGCATCACTCACACATGCACAGTATGGCTGCTCTCTTGCTTGGATGGCAGCACATCCATAGAGAAGAAGAGGGGCCCGGGCAGCAGCAATGGGCTCAGGAAGGATCGGGGAAGCCTCTAGACCATCCTGAGGCTTCCCACTACTTAGGTGAGTATGAAACCTTTAATTTGATTTTACTCACCAGTTTGCTTTAACACAAAAACAATAATTAAATTATATTATCATACAATCTCTTAAAGAGAACCTGAGGCGAGGTTCTAACAATGAAATCCCCATACAGAGGCTGGGTCTGCCTAAAGAGCCCAGCCTCTGTTGCTATTCAGATTCCCCCTAAGCCCCCTCTGCGCTCAGCGAGACCCCATAATTCGCAGACGCGCTGTGCGGCTGTGTTTACTTTTGTAAAGTCAGTCTCCGCTCTCCCCCACCTCCGGAAGAGCTCCGGTCCCTGCCCACGCCCCTTCCCTCCAATCAGCGCGGAGGGAAGGGACGTGGGCGGGGACCGGAGCGATGCAGGAGGCGGGGAGAGCAGAGACTGGCATTACAAAGGTAAATACAGCCGCTGCTGACACGTTCAGTGTCGGCAGCGCAGCTTTGAATTATGGGGTCTCGCTGAGCGCAGGGGGGCTTAGGGGGAATCTAAATAGCAACAGAGGCTAGGCTCTTTAGGCAGACCCAGCCTCTGTATGGGGATTTCATTGTTAGAACCTCGCCTCGGGTTCTCTTTAAGCATATTACACCCTCAGTTCCACCTACCTGACAATAGTGAGGGATGGTGTGATTATCCTGTAAACAATCCTGGGAATAAAGAGGACCTGTACATCTCTCTGGTTGGTTTCTGTTACTGGATCCATCTGTAGGAAACGCACACACACTGAATACATTGTCTCCTTATCAGATGATGGGGGATCTAGATGGACCCTCCATACTGGTCTCTGCCTTACAAGACATGAAAGTCTCCTCTTACCTGGTGATATGAGGGGAAGTTGATGCTCCATAATGGCGTCCTTGTAAAGGTCCTTGTATCTGTCTATATGCTGCCACTCCTGCATGGAGAAATAAGACAGTGACATCCTGACACTTTATAAACCTGACACACACAATGATACAGTCACCACTCAGACTCATCCTTCACACATATTTTACATACAGTATATGTACGCACACATCAGGGTTATAATTGAAAATTACAGACTACCCTTAACATTCCCACTGCCTCCCCGGTGACAACAGCTCTTAACCAAGAACTACTGTTACTGCAGGAACTTTCTTAGAAGCCCCGTATGCAATGCAAGAATATTGCTGAGGTCCAACTGCAAGTTCTTATTTACAGGATATAGCCATAATATAGCACTATATGCCCTTATGTTCGATCCTACATATTCTATGCATACAAAATTGATATATATATATATATATATATATATATATTATATATATATATATATAGATAGATATACACACACACACACATATACACATATATATACTAATATCTAGTCACTTTGCTGAGACTCTCTGCTGATATGGCATTGGCACGGGGCTCTTTGATGATGCCATGCACAGATACACTACTATACTATTCTATGTGAGGAGGTTTGGCGGATTGGGAGCTGGAGGGAGGCCCTTACGGTGCTGACAGCTTATTCCTAAATTCCACTTCCCTCTAAATGTGCAATTCTGTGGAACTTGCTTCTTATTGATATGCGCTGGTGTTGCCACTAGAGGGTAGTATTTTACTGGCAAACTATAAATAACATGTATGTCCTTTACTACTGAATGGAGGGATCTGTCCTGAAAGCTCTTGGTCATTTCTCACTGCAGATAGATCTCCTTACCTCCTACACCGATTCAGTAACTAGATATTGTGTGCGAGATGGTATGAGGTCAGATAAAACTATAATAAACCTCCCTATATGTACTATGGGGACACTACATTCGATGGTAACTTCTTATAGTGTTATATAAATGCAAATTGTTTGCGATGATTTGAAAGATTGCTGCTGATATAATCTGCCTTACTACTGCCAGCTCCCAGTGGCTAGTAAATATCCTAGATTACCATTGCATGTTTTGTGTTCCTATATATGCTATGCATACAAAATTGCTATATATATATATATATATATATATATATATATATATATATGTATATATATATATATATATATATATATATACACTGTGTATACTGATAGCTAGCCATTTCTGTGTATACTGATATCTAGCCATTTCTGATGGGGTTTTCTGTTGACATGGCGTTGTCGTGGGGCTCTCTGACGATGTCATATACAGATATGTTATTATATGCGGTGTCATCTGAGGAGAGGTTAATGGACCGAGAGCTGAAGGGAGGCCATACAGAATTGTCAGATTACCCATAAATTTGCTTCTTCTCAGCACACATTTCTGTGGAGCTTCCCTCTCACGTTGACACGTGCTGATGCTCCTGTTAGAGGGCAACATTGTACTGGCAAACTATAATTAACAAGCATGATTCTTTTGTCACTGAACGGTGGGACCTGTCCTGAAAGCTCTTGGCCCTTTTCATTGAAGGCAGGCACCCATACCTCCTATACTGTTTATATGATTGGGCACTGCATGTGAGAAGGGACAAGGAAAGATAAAATACTAAGCCTACTCATGGTCAGGAAATAGCGCAATCTATATTTCTCTCCCAAGCATATATAAGCTATCTTTAAGGATGAGTAGACAAAACTCCTTCTGGGTCCCATTATACAGGTGGGTGTCATGCTTCCTTAGCAATACTGAATATATGCTGTGCATACGTTCCCATAGATATACACTGTGTGTAATTTAAAGGCTTCTAATAATAGCGCTCCTAACCTACGGTCATTCCTGTTTATTTGTACGATATTTCCTTAATTAGGAACGAAAGCCATTCCTTCTGACTGTTAATATAGCTTCACAGTTAGACCAACACCCTGTAAGCATAATTTACATTTTTCCTAGAAGTAATGAAGTAATTTGTATCACTGGGAAGTTAAACTGTACTACTTGCTGTGCTGGGTGTGGCTTCCTTGGGATTGGTTGTCGGTCTGACCCCCTTTGTCTTTATTCCTTGCCTCATCCCATTATCCCCCCCCCCCCCCTTCCAACGTAAGATGCATCTACCACTACAGTCTATATCTATGTATGCACTCCACAGATTCTAGACTACTACTAGAGATAGTTGGTATAGTTACAAACACAAAATCCTGGTTTTGTACCCTGCTCTTACTAAGTTATACCCCCAGTTATAAACTGTCTGGGAGATGTTGGGTGGCGTCCCTCTAGCTGCGCCGACCACAGCCACTAGTGTGTTTTTTTTTCTTTTGTTTTTTCTCTTGTGCTACAACTGGTGCTAGCATACACCCGGACCCTGTTTTGGTCTGAGGTATTGTTAGGGATCCAAAACGTCCTGCAGTTATGGTATGGAAACAGGATGTAGGGTGGGAGTTTATGGGGAATTGTTTGAGGTTTTACATTTGTATTTGTATCTATCTGGTGTGTTTTTATGTTTCTCTTTTTTTCTTTTTTGCTCCTCTTAACTGCCATTGTTCCGAGAGTCCTCTGGTCCCCTGCAATGGTAAGTTATTACTGGCCCTCTCTCTGAGCGATACTATTATTACTCACAAACCAAATGTCTTCACGTAAGATTCTGTCATGGAATGTCCGTGGTCTTGGCTCCAAAATGAAAAGATCCTTAGTTTTCAATTTTCTAAAGCAGCATTCACCACAGATATGTTTGCTACAAGAAACCCACCTTCTGGGTAGTAAAATCCTTACCTTAAAAAAAACCCTGGGTTGCACATGCTTATCACTCAACCTACTCATCATACTCCACGGGGGTCTCTATATTAATACATGAAAATGTTACCTTTAAATTACATGATCTAAAAATAGATACTGGTGGTAGATATACAATTTTACACGCTACTATAAATGGGGTGCAATTAATACTGATTAATATTTATTTATCCCACCAGTGGACCCTGCTATTCTAGATACTATTATGACATTGACAACTCAGATGACATCCTCTAAAATTATCCTATGCGGAGACTTTAATATGGTTCATGACCCGACTTTAGATAGACTCAGGGCCTGTTTCCACTACACGCAGATTCTGCATGCAGAAAACTGACTCCAATGAATGCCTATGGGAAATCTGCATCAAAAAAATTGCGTTCAGTGGAAACAGGCCAATAGGCATTCATTGGAGTCAGTTTTCTGCATGCAGAATCTGCGTGTAGTGGAAACAGGCCCTCAAACAATCAAATTAAAGATACCCTGGACTTTGCCAGATGGATAGATACATGTAACCTTACGGATGTCTGGAGGTGGAAGAATCCAGGAGTAAAAGCCTTTTCCTGTCACTCGGCCACTCATGCTACCCTATCCAGAATTGACCTTGGCCTTGCTTCAACAGACATTCTATCCCTGATAAAATCATCTAGTTTTTTAGCCCGAGGGATATCTGCTCATGCCCCACTAGAACTGATACCTTACAGGTATGATACCTGTAGATAGATTGCGGCCACTCTCTAACCACTGGATTGTAGATCCCACGATTCATGATATTATTAAGCGTAAAATAGGAGCATATTGGGAACACAATCTTGGTACCTCCTACCCTCAAATTGAATGGGACGCTGGTAAAGCAGTCCTAAGGGGCCAATATATGGAGGCCATTGGGGTGGTGAGATCCCAGGAGAAGGCATTAGTTCAATGGAAAGAACAGAAAGCTATGCAGCTGGAGGCGGAGTTCGCACAAACAGCAGATAATACTATAATATAGAAACTGGCAATTAGCTTTGCAGGAAATAGAATTATATAGGATAAATACTGTATGACTCAAAAGTGCCTCCTAGATCAGAAGCAGAGGATTTTTGAGCAGGGTGACAGGAACGGGAGCATGTTGGCACGCCTCTCTAGAGATCCTACAACTTCGATAGCTATCCCCTTCCTTAAAATTAGCCGACGGTTCAACTACATCTGACCCTCTCTTAATTAATGATACCTTCCTTCACTTCTATAAAGAATTATACACAAGCAGATTGGTCCACATGGAGGCTGACATAGAAAAGTATCTTGCAGACATTACATTACCTACTTTGTCAGACAGTGACCTTCAAACCTTAGAAACCCCTTTAACATTAAATGAAATTTCGGAAGCAATAGGAACCATGCAGACTGGAAAATCCCCTGGGTTAGACGGACTACCAACAGAATTATATAAAAAGCATAATAAACTACTGTCCCCAAAACTCAAACACGTTTCAATGTTCCTTTGCCGGTGGGGCTCTCCCTCCCTCTATGTCGGAAGCGCTCATAATAGTCATTCCTAAGCCTGATAGGGACCCCGTGCTTTGCTCCTTATATCGCCCTATCTCCCTGATAAATGTAGATGCAAAGGTATTAGCTAAAATCCTAGCCACACATTTAAATAAAATAATTACCAAACTAATCCACCAGGACCAATCGGGATTTATGCCCGGTAGGGAACAGACATAAATATCAGATTATTTGCAAACATCCAAGCTGTACATTCTAATCAAGGGCAGAGAGTTATCGCCTCACTTGAAGCGGAGAAAGCGTTTGACTTCGTGGAGTGGCGCTATCTTTGGGCTGTATTATGCAAATTTTGATTCAGGGCTAAATTTTTAAAATGGGTCCAACTCCTGTATGTTAATCCAACGGCTAAGGTTAAAACCGGGAACAAGGTTTCAAAACCTTTTAAACTTAGAAGGGGCACGAGGCAGGGGTGCCATCTATCACCAGCACTCTTTGCTCTTGCCATGGAGCCCATAGAGGCCTATATCAGACAAACTTCTACTGTTCAGGGATTAAAACTAGGCAATCTGGAAGAAAAAATCTCGTTATATGCGGATGATGTCCTGCTGTTCCTTGGAGATTCCGCCTCCTCTTTACTTGCTGCTCTTGCGCTTTTTGATACATTTGGGGAACTTTCTGGCATTAAGATTAATTGGCCAAAGTCAACACTATTTCACCTTGATCCACCCGCTTTGGCAAACCGTATTACACCTTGTCTATTGCAATCGGTTGTACAATTTAAATACCTTGGGGTACAGATTACTAAAGACATTAGACACCTACCAATCCTTAAAGGACTTACGAGGCCAATATAGTGAAAAAAAGTGAATTACCTCCTTAACCTTGTACGGCACGGAGGACGCCGTCCGCGCCGATCCGCCGGGTCCCCCCGCTCGTCAGCCCCCCGGTGACGGCTACCGACCCCACGACCGGGTCGGGCTCCCCTGCCTCTCCTAAAATGGCCGCTCGCTCTGGCCGTGGCTGCGCAGTCCGCACAGCCGCGAGTGCGGCTGTGCAGCTCTAGGGCCAACCTCCCCGATCCACGCAGTCCGCACAGCCGCGTCCAGAGCGAGCGGCCGTCCTCCGTGCCGTACAAGGTTAAGGAGGTAATTCACTTTTTTTCACTATATTGGCCTCGTAAGTCCTTTAAACATTGACCCTATAATTCAATCTCTAGAAGCCAAATGCAAAATCTGGGATAAACTTCCACTTACTCTATTAGGCCATATTAATGTGATAAAAATGATTTTTTGCCCAAATTTACATACATTTTCCGACACTCCCTAATATGGCTTCCCCAACGCTTTTTTCGTAAGCTAGACTCTATACTTCTTAGATTTATCTGGGCGGGCAAAAAAACATGTATAGCCTTAGAAGTTTTACAACTTCCCAAAAAATAGAGGTGGGTTGGCAATGTCTAACTTTCAAAAGTATTACTGGGCCTCCTTATTAGTAACAGTTAGGTGGTGGTTCTCACAAAACGACCACAACCCGGCAATTACAACAGAAGCAGCAATTCTAGGTTCATATGAGCAAATCACCAACCTCCCTTACACAGGTCCAAAGGGCTTCCCAGACACAACGCTATGGTGACTACGTGGAAGGCATGCAGGGAGGCTAGGGCCCCGTTGGCGGAGGAGAACGTGTTATCCCCCTACACTCCACTATGGGGCAATGCAAAGCTTAGACACTTCCAAACTATCCCGGTTCCGGTGGCATGGGCAAAATATGGAATTAAAACACTAGCACATATTCAACAGGGACAATCCCTCCTCTCATCTGATTCTCTGAAAAATCAATTTAGCCTTCCAAACTCACACTTCTTCCGCTATCTCCAACTGCGACACGCCTATAATTCACAATTTGGTAAATTCCCGCCTCTACTCAAAACTGATGAGTTAGCACAGCTTTTCCTGACTAGAGACTTACCGAAAACATTATCAGCAATGTACCTGTAATTGTTGACATTGAATAATGATAGGCTAGATACATGCTTACGGAAATGGCAATTAATTGTGACAGATCTAGAGAGGAACGACTGGGACGAAATACTGGAATTATACCCTACCTCAGTTATCTCGGCTAGAGATCAACTAGTGCAGACTAAGTTTTTAGACATACTAAAAGAAGATGAAGTGCGCCATAGTGCATTAAATGTGGAGGAGATTTTATTAACAATTAAAAGTTATACTCACAAACATGAGTGATAAAATCGCTTCTCAGCGGACTGCCAGCATGGTTATGATTTTATTGTTGTGCCCATTCTAATTCGGAATCCTATAATATGTTATTCCCTATAGCTTCCGAATGGGTTAATCGTTTTACTTAAAACTGTCTTATGTTTTGGTACTGTTGTACCAGTTGGTGATTTTGTATTAATTGGTTTGGCTTAAATATGCTGATGCAAAATGTGGATGTTTTCATGTAAAGTATCGAACTGTAATTATGTTCACTAGACCATCTGAATGCAACACATCTTCTTTTAACATGATGTTTGTACTGCCGGGGAGAATGACGCGCTGCTATAAGCCTCCAGCGCTATCGTGCCCTTATGTTTCTCCCCCCGTTGTTCTCTGGATAATAAAGTTTATTTTAGCTTTTTGGTCGCCATAGCGACCTCTGGAGCGACACTATATGTTGCCCTCCGCAAGCGTGAGACGTCATCTGACGAAGGCGCTGTGCGCCGAAACGCGTAATGACGTCACATGCCGATTGACACTCCAGCGACGCCCACCTCCCAGTGAGACGGATTCCAAGCCATCGGAAACCGCGCTGCTGGCCACAGCGCGTCATCCCCCACTGCAGAGGCAAGCGGCTGGCAGTCCGCTGAGAAGCGATTTTATCACTGTGAGTATAACTTTTAATTGTTAATAAAATCTCCTCCACATTTAATGCACTATGGCGCGCTTCATCTTCTTTTAGTACTTCTGCCAATCATCCTCTGTTGGAGCGCTGCGGAGTGCTGAATGTGTTAAGGAGAGCCATCTTTTGAGTGTGCAGCATTAACTTGGAGCGCAGGATATCTTCGTGCTTGCTAAGTTTTTAGACATGGCTTATTTCCCACCAGAGCGTATGCACAGGATGGACCAGTCTATTTCGGATAGATGCTGAAGGTGCCATACGGAGCGGGGATCATTCGTGTATATGTTCTGGTCATGTCCTCTAATTATTCCGTTTTGGAAGGATATCATACACAATAATTAATAAACTCTTAACAACTGCCCTTCCGCTAGACCCGGACCTTGGGAACAGCATTCTGCAGCACCGGATAATCGTTGCACCACTATCAAGATGGATGTCACCCATTTGGGTAATATGACTTCTTCAAAGTGGGATAAACTAAGATCCGACATACATGATAATATGAAACAGATATTGAACAGGATTACCACCGATTTACATCCTAAAGGAAAAACTATGCCTGTTCTACTAGAGAACCTTGATTATCACACTAATAGAACACATATGGTCTCATTATTTAGAGAATTAGAAAATGCTCGCAGATATGAGAGCACACAATGGATAGATTCCTCTTTTCTCTCAAAGTACATCACGGAGCAAATTGCTCCCAGGGGAATGAGGAACAAAAAGGTTTGTGATGATTTTTTGGATTCAGATTTGCATTTAATATGGAAAGAGGCTTCCATTGAATGTACCGAAAAATGGATGAAGATAGTGGTGGTCCAACGTGAACGGAATCTTGCTAGAGTCCGTAAAGTCATCCCAGATATAGAGGTAGATCTCAATAGGTATAATACCATGAAGGAATTCCACGAATGGAAATCTAAAATAGAAATAGCCACAACCACATTAGAAACTGAACTTATAAACAAAAAACTGAAGAAGTTTGAGAGAGACAGAACTGACTATGCAAAGGGTAATATATTTAAGTGGGGTCAGGTGGGTGAGAGACCACCAAAACCTGAGGTGCCAACACCACCCAACCGCCAACCCATGCCCGCCCATCAATCACCTAGGGGCAAATACCACTCGAGAAATTCAAATAAGGAACCTATAGACAAAAGACCTAATCGAGCACCAATGGATATATTAAAAGTGCCCCACAAAAATGTTTCCTACCAACCCACTCCACCTAAGAGGTTACAGTATGCCCCAAGTATAACACGGAAACGACCATACAAATATGACCACCCCCCAGACTCCCACAGGAGAAAGTGTCAGTATGATAGCAGAGGGGGGAGTTATCAACATACAAAGAGGGGGACCTTGAACAAGCCTATAACTGAAAACAGAACCTTGAGAGCCCCCGACAGACCGAGTACCCTCCATAAAATTCCCAAGAAAGACAGGTACCCTGGGAGCAATGATTACACCTCATCAGGGTATCTGGAGAGGTTTAGGGAAAGAATGAGAGGAGAGAGGGAGGGTGCTATCCCCAAAAGAACCTCAGGTCCACCAATAACATCAGGAACCAATACTGTTCCGATGGGAAGTGGGGTATCTGGAGCCCAT
This sequence comes from Hyperolius riggenbachi, assembly GCF_040937935.1. NCBI lineage: Eukaryota > Metazoa > Chordata > Amphibia > Anura > Hyperoliidae > Hyperolius > Hyperolius riggenbachi. Next base: position 245,031,758 of record NC_090655.1, on the reverse strand, counting down.
ACACAGGGGGATCAGTCCTTAACCACCAAGGGGCTCCCTTTGAGAGCCCTAAGCCCAGAAGGAGGAGTCAGGGATCCAGGCCAGGACCATTTTTTAGGGTCAGGACCCCCTCTAACCCAAGGGAGTATAAGAAAAAGAGGATTGGAAGAGGTAGAAGGGGAAGTAGAGGAGGAAGAGCCATCCAGAAAAGAAAGGAGAAACGTCAAATCTCCAACAATAAACAGTCCACTATAAAAATATTTAATTTATCGTCTCATATCCTGACTTCTGATGAAGAGACATTGCTAAGGAAAGGGCTAAACTTTGCTCCTTCAGCTAAGCCCGACGAATTTCAACTCTATAAGGACTTGCACAGATTCATCAGGTCACTAACCCTTAAAAGGTTTTTTGCCACCAGAAAAGAAGGAATACATCCCACTACCACACTGTCTGACGACCAAGTGGAGACACTAACAGTGGAACCTATAGATACTTATGATGAACAACTGACACAAAGGATGAATGATGATGCTTTACATGGGATAGACGATGACTGGTTGCAATATGTACCTGACACCAATACCAAGCACACGAATTTCAGGCTCAAATCAGTGTTCTACCCCTCCCATTCCAAGGGTCAATTCGTTGAGGAAGAAAATTGCCGGCACCATCCAACGTAATTTTCATGCTCTTTTTATTTTTCAATTCATCACAGCAAATACATGGCGACGTTTCGAGGCAGTTGATAAGTGATGTTGTACAGACGGCAGTGGCAAATAACACTATTGATGATAAACTTGCAACTTTTCTTTTACAGGATCATCCAATAACTCCAGTTTTTTATCTCTGTCCTAAAATCCATAAGAGGTTAGAGAATCCGCCAGGCCGACCCATAGTGGCTGGGATTGGTTCAATCCTGGCCCCTATAGCCAAATATCTAGACCAGTTATTAAGACCATTTGTTGTGGGTATTAAATCGTATTTACGAGATACACAAATGTTCCTGAATATCATTAGAAACATGGAAGGTCTGAGTGGCCCTTGGTTATTGGTGACGCTGGATGTGGAGAGCCTCTATACCTCCATCCCACATGATGGGGGTATAGAGGCAGTCCAATATATGTTGGAAACAGCTTCAGATTATGACTCGGTACAGATAAAATTTATCTGTGACTTATTAAGGATAGTGTTGAAATACAATTACTTTCGCTTTGAAGATAAGTTCTACATGCAGATACGGGGCACAGCCATGGGGTCGAATGTGGCCCCGTCCTACGCAAACATATATATGGGCGTCTACGAAGAGATGTTTATTTACACGAATGAAATTTTTAAGAAACACGCTATAAAGTGGTTTCGATATATAGACGACATATTTTGCGTGTGGGCGGGGTCACATTCGACCCTACAACAGTTCGTGGATGAAGTAGCCACTAGATGCAGAGACATTAGACTTACAGTACATTGTTCAGAGAAACAGGTCAGTTTTTTGGATACTATGGTTACCAGGCAGGGTGACCGCCTGGTTACCGACCTCTACGTAAAGCCCACGGATGTGAACTCCCTTCTGCATTATGGGAGTTTCCACCCGTGGGCCACGAGGAGGTCGATCCCTATTAGTCAATTTCAGAGAATAAAAAACATAGTGGAAGATGAAAGCAAACGGGTGGAGAGGATGGAGGAGATACGGGATAAGTTTATGAGAAGAGGGTATCCGCCAGTAGTGATACAAAAAGCATGTGCCAGAGTGGGGACGCAGAGTGAGGGACAAAGACGTAGGAGACAGATACACAATAGAATCCCATTTGTAACGAAATACAATACTCAAAGTCATACGATTGCCAAAATTATTAAACATCATTGGTATTTACTAGCAGACAGCCTGCCAGAAATAGAACATTTTAGAAACCCCCCCCTTATATCCTATAAAAAGGCACCCACACTGAGAGACCAACTGGTACATGCCGATACAGGTGATAAGCAGCGACCAGCATGCATGACTACTAGGAGAGGCACATATCCATGCCTCAACTGTGTACACTGTAGTTCCGTAATTAGAGGACAAGAAATAGTTCATCCCCATCGGGGCACGAAATATAAAATCAGAGGATGTCACACTTGTGACTCCTCCTATGTGATATATGCTTTAAAGTGCCCTTGTGGGTTATTATATGTGGGACAAACAACGCAAAAGTTGAAAAAAAGATTGTCTTCACATAAACATGCGATTCGAGAACAACTAATAGACCAGGCGGTTGCTTACCACTTTGTACAGGCTAAACATAATGCAAGTCAGTTGAGATTCATGGTAATAGAACAAGTGATGCCTCTAAGAAGGGGTGGAGATAGGATCAAAAAACTATTGTGGAGGGAGGCATTTTGGATAAAAACTCTGGATACAATGGAGCCGAGGGGTCTCAATAGAGAATTAGATCTAATACCATTTTTATAGGTAGACCCGTACGGCTGCATTGTATCCAGACACATATTATGATTTTATAGTTCCCCTATTCTGCGATACCACTAGACACCGGCACGTTTGGCTTCTTGATTTCCCTTTCCCTTTACCTTGGAAGACATATACTTGTGCGCATGTGCCTGTACGTTGGTATTAATGTGGTGGCATATTGATTTTTTACGATTATTATCATTATCATGTCCAGGTACCTGTGTATAAGTATGGTCGGTTTATAGTAACTTTATTTGTCAGCATGTTGATTCAATCAAAAATTGAATTTTATATCTAATTGGGTTCCTGTTTATAAAGTGTAGCTATGTATGTGTATATGCATAGTAGTTAGAGTGATGATAGATGTCTAGAGTGTAGCGTTTATAAGACGTCTATTTGGCGTTGCAACACAGCGGCTTATGCGAGCCACCGGCCGCATGCCGCTTTGTTTACTTCCTGGTCTCCGCCCTTTGGGCGCGCCAGCATCTCTTTAACATCATATGACGAGAATCTGCGTGCGTGCCCGCAGAACTCGTCATACAGTGACAGCCCGACGCGTCATACTACGCATACGTGCGGGTATGTACGCGTCATCACGCTAGTTCTCTGTCAGGTCCGCTACGGCGGCCAGACGGGAGGACGGCGGTGAAGGCTGACACCTGAGAGGTGCAGGCGTGATCCGAGGTGGGTGTGTAGGGGGGTGTGAGAGACCCCAGTTCAAACGCACCAATGAGAGCAAGCTAAGATAGTTCCCCATCAGGTCCGCTATGTACAAGGACCATTATGATTGGTGGTAATGAAATCGGTGGTTTATTGGTCAGGTGCACTCCATGGATAGTATATAAAGATGGTTTTGTCAGGTTAAATGTATTTCACTTACAGCAAGAGCTTGATAAAGAGGTTATCCTCGAAACGTCGCCATGTATTTGCTGTGATGAATTGAAAAATAAAAAGAGCATGAAAATTACGTTGGATGGTGCCGGCAATTTTCTTCCTCAGTTTGTATTGTCTGGAGTACTGCTGGACTGAGCCTTGGCACATCCCCTTTGGGCAACTGGAGGTGTGCATCACACTCACCTACGACTACTAAGGGTCAATTCGTTAACACCTACTATCAAGTAGTGTTAGAGCAATTTAAGAATGTGTGTAAGAAAGGGCCCTCTAACAAACATTACAATCTGAATGCAGTTGAAAAGAAAGCCCTAAAAGACCTTTCAGATAATGAGGAAATTGTCATTAGACAGGCGGATAAGAGGGGGGGGGATCGTTGTGTTGGATTTTGTAGACTATTTGAGAGAAGGCCTGAGACTATTAACAGATGTATCAACATACCAACAGCTCCCTATAGATCCCACCACCATATACAAAAGCGAATTGCAACAGTTGGTTAATAAGGCTCATCTGAATAACATCGTTAATGAACACGAAAAAAGGTTTCTAGTTCCGACCCACCCTTCAGTTCCATATTTTTATCATATCCCTAAAATTCATAAGAGTATGACCCAACCTCCAGGAAGACCCATTGTAGCTGGGATGGAAGGATTGTTGTCAAACGTGTCGTCCTATGTAGACTATTTTCTGCAACCTCTGGTCTTGAATTCCCAAGCATACACACGGGATTCTCTACACGTGATGGACATGCTACAGAACTACAAGTGGGAAAAAAGCTATCTCTGGGCCTCACTAGATGTGGCATCACTTTATACCAGCATTCCCCACGAAAAGGGTTTAGAAGCTGTACAATACTTTTTCACTCAAGATTGCACGCTCCCCATGTCACAAGGCCAATTCATTCTAGATCTACTTCAATTTGCCCTTTCACACAATTATTTTAGTTTCATGGACAAACTTTATTTACAGACCTGTGGAACTTCGATGGGGGCGGGCTTTGCCCCCAGCTTTGCCAACTTGTATATGGCTTATTGGGAAAGCCAACAAATCTGGTCCGGCAACCCTTTCAGTAAAAATCTGGTGTTTTACACCAGGTACATAGATGATATTCTGCTAATTTGGGAAGGTGAAGAAACAATATTTGAGGAGTTTTTGACCCATTGTAACAACAATTCCTTTGGTTTAACTTTCACACATGTTATTTCTAGTAGTAATTTAGTATTTTTGGACCTGGAGTTATTTGCAAACGATGAGGGCCAGATATGTTCCAAAACACACTTTAAGCCCACGGCAGGCAATTCGTACTTGCATGCGTCTAGCTGCCATAACCCAAAGTGGATACAGAATATCCCTAAAAGTCAGTTTTGTAGGCTTAGACGCAATTGCACTTCAGATAAGGACTATTTAGAACAAGGTGAGACACTCTCTAATAAATTTATTGAGAAGGGATATAAGCCAGAGCATATAAAGCAGGTGTTTGAGGGATATAAAGCCAAACCTAAACCTAAAGAAGATGCCAAAACCCATACAAGCACACATTCTGACCTTTCATTCATTACAACCTACACGGAAGCCTCCAGAACGATTAAGAATATAGTAATCCAAAATTGGCCCATTTTGAAACAAGACCCCATACTGAGAGATCTTATTCCAGAAAATCCAGCAGTAATTTTCAAAAGAGCGAAGTCCATTAAGAACACTATAGCTCCAAGTAATGTCAAAAGGAAAACTAAGAAACCAGACAGTATGTTTCCTTCTCTGAAGGGCACTTATAAGTGTAACGTGAAGAGATGTGGGTGCTGTCCATTTATTAGACACAGAGCTACTGAAGTAATAGATACTAATAACCATGTACACAAACTGAAAGATTTTATAAACTGTGGAAGTGATCATGTGGTGTACCTTTTAACCTGTAGTTGCCCCAAGTTTTATGTGGGCAGAACCACCAGACCCCTCAGACAAAGATTAGGGGAGCACAAGAGGAACATACTTGATGGGGTGGAGAAACATAGTGTTCCACGCCATTTCAAGGAGTGCCATAACAGCTTGGCGGATACTCTTAAGATAGTAGGCCTAGAGACAATTTCGAGAAGTTTATTACAAGGACAAAGATACAAGAGGCTCTGTGAGCGAGAAACATTTTGGATCTTTAAACTGGATGCTCTCAGCCCAAAGGGCCTTATTGAAGGCCTGGAGATATCCACGTATTTGTGATGTACTAAAAAATGTACTACTAGAAAACGTGTTTGAGTTTTTTTACTGTGTTTTTTACTGTGTGTTTTACATCCTATAGCACAGCTGGTCACTAATGTTTCTCCTTTCTCCCCTTTTCTCCCTCCAGCACACCCAATAGTAGCAGAAATTTACACTAGATGAGGGTGGTGAGTATACCGTATAATAGGCATGGTCCATAGTAGGTTGCCTCCCCTGTATCGTATTTATATTTTTGTATTACTTTTCCATTCAACCAGCTACCACGACCTGGTCCCATGGGAACCCATTCCCTTCTTTTTCACCCCCTCCCTCCCCCCCCCTCCCCTGCTCCCACTCTGGTCCTAGTGGTAGGACCTCAGTGAGTTGTTTTTCCCCCCCTCCCTCACCCCCTCCCTCCCATTTCCTCCCCCCCCCCCCAAGGGTTATCCCATTCGACAGTTTCCCTTTGCTTTCATCCCAGGGTTATCCCATCCATAATTTCCATTCGCTTTCCTTCCCCCATCCCCGATATCCTCTTGGCCTCACAAGCCAGCTGGGATAGGTTATACAACATAAAGAATTTCCCCTGTCCTTACAAAAGTCCCCCTAAAAAGAGTCCATTAAGGAACCTTCCTTCAAGTTGTTTTTAGATGTCAACTAAATAAAGTGATTTTTATAGAAGGACTCACCATTTATGGCCCAACATGCCAAAATTGTCAAATATCAATATGAGTTTCTGGATCCTGTTATATTGGGATTCATGTAAATGGTTATGATTTTATTGTTGTGCCCATTCTAATTCGGAATCCTATAATATGTTATTCCCTATAGCTTCCGAATGGGTTAATCGTTTTACTTAAAACTGTCTTATGTTTTGGTACTGTTGTACCAGTTGGTGATATTGTATTAATTGGTTTGGCTTAAATATGCTGATGCAAAATGTGGATGTTTTCATGTAAAGTATCGAACTGTAATTATGTTCACTAGACCATCTGAATGCAACACATCTTCTTTTAACATGATGTTTGTACTGCCGGGGAGAATGACGCGCTGCTATAAGCCTCCAGCGCTATCGTGCCCTTATGTTTCTCCCCCCGTTGTTCTCTGGATAATAAAGTTTATTTTAGCTTTTTGGTCGCCATAGCGACCTCTGGAGCGACACTATATGTTGCCCTCCGCAAGCGTGAGACGTCATCTGACGAAGGCGCTGTGCGCCGAAACGCGTAATGACGTAACATGCCGATTGACACTCCAGCGACGCCCACCTCCCAGTGAGACGGATTCCAAGCCATCGGAAACCGCGCTGCTGGCCACAGCGCGTCATCCCCCACTGCAGAGGCAAGCGGCTGGCAGTCCGCTGAGAAGCGATTTTATCACTGTGAGTATAACTTTTAATTGTTAATAAAATCTCCTCCACATTTAATGCACTATGGCGCGCTTCATCTTCTTTTAGTACTTCTGCCAATCATCCTCTGTTGGAGCGCTGCGGAGTGCTGAATGTGTTAAGGAGAGCCATCTTTTGAGTGTGCAGCATTAACTTGGAGCGCAGGATATCTTCGTGCTTGCTAAGTTTTTAGACATGGCTTATTTCCCACCAGAGCGTATGCACAGGATGGACCAGTCTATTTCGGATAGATGCTGAAGGTGCCATACGGAGCGGGGATCATTCGTGTATATGTTCTGGTCATGTCCTCTAATTATTCCGTTTTGGAAGGATATCATACACAATAATTAATAAACTCTTAACAACTGCCCTTCCGCTAGACCCGGGCCTCATGTTGTTGGGCAAAATGGAGACTGATGCCCTCACTAAATACAAACAAATTCTTATTAGAACTCTCTGCTTCCAAGCCAGAAAGGAAATCCTTAAGCTCTGGAAGAAGTCCTCTATCCCCACACTTGGGATGTGGGCAAAGTCTGTCAATAATGCACTCCCACTATACAAGACCACGTACATTAATAGGCGCTGACCTAAAAAATACTACAAGGTTTGGGGTATATGGGAAAGCAAATTAATGGACCCTACAAACTCAGATTTCATTCCTATTCTACAGTAATTTTATGAGTAGATATATGCTGGGGGCTGGGAGTTTCTCTCTTTTTTTTTCCTTCTCTTCTTTTTCTCTCCTTCTACTATATTTTCCTGACTCCTTTTCCTATCTCAACAACATGGTATATGTATACTTGGCTATTGCATATGGGAATGTAACCTAACTACTTGGCACATCTGCTAGCTTTATCCCTGTAATTGAGATTTTCTGTATAAGGATTCTTGTAATATCCTTGCTGGATTATATCAATGTCAATGAGGTATTCCTGTTTTTTGATGCATACTATGTTCCATTTACTTATTTCTCTCTTTTGCATCTCAAAAAAAACCTAATAAAGTTTTACTGTTAGAAACCCCATATGCTCCACCTATTGGGGTAATTAAAAAGGACGGTACATGGGGAAGGTGGAAGACACATGGGGGGTGGTGTAGTTATGATTGAGGATACATGGGGGATTGCTGCGGGGAGATGATAGAAGCCCCCATTGCTGTGTGTAGATTGGCTTCTGGGAAGGAAATCACATTAGAGTGTGTATATTAGATGATACAGGAGAAATTTACCTGGGTCAGGCAGTGATGATAGAGGACACATGGGGGAGTGTGGGGATAGTGATAGAAACCCCCATTGCTGGGTGCAGATTGGGTCCTGGGAGGGAAATCACATTAGGGTGTGTATATAAGAAGATACAGGAGACATTCCCCTGGGCCAGGCAGTGATGATGGAGGACACATGAGGGGCGTGTGGGGGGATAACGATAGAAGCTCCCATTGCTGTGTGCTGATTGGCTCCCGGGAAGGAAATAACATTAGGGTGTGTATATAAGAAGATATAGCAGGAAAGTCACGCAAAAGGGGCACAGGGCGATTACTGGCTGTTAATAGAAGTGAAATTATGTTATTACCTCCTATCTGGACACCACACCGCCAGACCCAGCAATAGCTCGGCTGCTACTTACTTCCGGTCCTGCCCCTACAGCTTCCCGTCTCTGCGTTCCACCCTGGTACCACTGCTGTGTTCCTGTTACAAGTGAGATCAGATTTCCATCTTGTGGACAATAGAGAAACTGCGATCACCATTATGATTCCTGTTACCTCCATCTTGTGGTCAATATCCGAACTGCTGCCTTATTTCACTTTACTGTGTGGGTTGTTATAAAATTATTTCCAGTATTTGCATATCGCCTTTCTCCTGTCAGACTCAAAGCGATAGCCAGGCAGCCACTAGCGGACAGTAGCAGTGTAAGGGCTGGTTCAGACTTGGCGATTCTTCAGGACTTTGCTGACGCCGATCAGCAAAGCGCTGCTACTAATGTATCTCTATGGATACATTCACACTGCAGCGTTTGTGATTTCGTTCAATCACAAATACGTTGCATGCAGCATGCAGCATTTTGGGGTTAATTATGCTGTGGTTCTTGTTCTTTTGAATGGGAATAACAAGGAATAGCAGGATTTTGGCCGCAAATCACAGAGCCGAACGTGATCGCAGGCTGGCGGCGCTCCAAACGCCGAGTGTGAACTAGCTCTTAGGGAGTCTAACCCAAGAACTCTTTACTGCTGGCATACTGAAATAGGAAGTGCCAAGATTCAACCCAGGTCTCCTATATCAGAGGCAGAACCATTACACTATCAGGCTAGGACCATGTTACTCCATGCCTTACACTGATTAATTTTATTTAGTATTTATCTAGCACCAACATCTTTACAGAGTATATTTAGTAATGTCACTAGCTATCCCTCAGAGGAGCTCACAATCTATTCCCTATCATAGGGAAGGTCTATCAAAGTCTATGGCCATTTTTAAAAGAACGCCAATCTGTATATTTTCAGGATGTAGGAGGAAACCTGAGTGCTCAGAATAAACCCATGCAGACACGTGGAGAACATACACGCTCTTTGCAAATAATGCCCTGGCTGGGATTCAAACCAGGGACCCAGCTGCAAGGTGAGAGCACTAACCACTGATACACTGTGCTGCCCACTGATGAGGACCAACCAGCACCAAACAAATGAATACATGTCAGATTACTATGGGTATGGTCATGTAGTTAATGAGCAGTGTACACACACACACCCTACCTACCTGTTATTCTACCTCTTATGCCATACACACACACACCCTTCTTACCTGTTATTCTACCTCCTGTGCCATACACTCACACCCTACTTACCTGTTATTCTACCTCCTGTGCCATACACACACACCCTTCTTACCTGTTATTCTACCTCCTGTGCCATACACACACACACACACCCTACTTACTTGTTATTCTACCTCCTGTGCCACACACACACACACACACACACACACTACTTACTTGTTATTCTACCTCCTGTGCCATACACACACACACCCTTCTTACCCGTTATTCTACCTCCTGTGCCATACACACACACACCCTTCTTACCCGTTATTCTACCTCCTGTGCCATACACACACACACACACACACACCTACTTACCTGTTATTCTACATCCTGGCCATGGTGATCTGGGATGCCTGCTGCTAGGGACCCCATACTGCTCAAACAGCTGCTGAACAAGCTTCACCTGGGGAGGGGCTGGTACAGCATTGCAGCACCATTTACCTAGCCCTCATTTCATGTAATGTGAAAGCAGGTCCTCTTTAGTGATGTCACAAACAGAATTTTCTATTCACAAAAAGCTTAGCAAAGTTTCTCGAAAAATTTGCGAACCGCCTGTTCGCAGTGACCTCCATAGACTTGTGTGGCAGGAGAACGGCCGCCGACTTTAACGGTTAATAGCAAAGCACCCTTACATGCTAGAAACACCAAATTTGGAGGGGTTGTGAACAGGGACAGTGGGTACAAGAGGAACATTTTTTTTCAAAAAGACCTTATAGTTTTTGATAAAATCGATTTTAAAGTTTCAAAGGAAAAAAAGTATACATTTAAATGCGGTAAATGACAGATAATGTAGCAAACCGGTAGTGTAAATTTACATATATCAAAAGAAAGAGCAATGACTTTTCTGACGGAGTTTCCAGGGAGTGGAAACCCCTCTGGAGCCGCAACGCTTTGGCCAGGGATCGCTATACAGCCGCAATATGGCATTTTTTTTAGCTTTGTTTTATGTTCAGAGGGTGGGAAATAAAAAAAATGACATGGGGTCCACCCTCCCGAGCATCTTTAACCCCTTGTCTCCCCATGCAGGCTGGGATAGCCAGAATGCGGAGCCCCGGCTGAGTGGGGCTTCGCACCCTGAGCTATACCAGCCCGCATGGTCCATGGTATGGGGTGCTCCAGGGGAGAGGGGCGGCCAAGCCTTCCGCTCCCCCCCCCACCAGAGCCCTTGTCCAATCCATGAACAAGTGGCTCTTCCCCACCTCCGGTGCCCCAGGAGGAGGTGGGGGTCGCCGACTCCCTGGCGGGAGGTTCATGGTGGCATCTGGGAGTCCCCTTTAAGAAGGGGACCCCCAGATGCCCACCCCTCTCCCAGGAGAAATGAGTATAGGGGTACCCATTTCCATAAAGCGTTAAAGAGACACTGAAGCGAAAAAAAATTATGATATTATGATTTGTATGTGTAGTACAGCTAAGAAATAAAACATTAAGATCAGATACATCAGTCTAATTGTTTCCAGTACAGGAAGAGTTGAGAAACTCCAGTTGTTATCTCTATGCAAAAAAGCTATTAAGCTCTCCGACTAAGTTAGTCGTGGAGAGGGCTGTTATCTGACTTTTATTATCTCAACTGTAATTGAACTGTTTACTTTTCCTCTGCTAGAGGAGAGTTCATTACTTCACAGACTGCTCTGAAAGACTCATTTTGAATGCTGAGTGTTGTGTAATCTGCACATATTATAGAATGATGAAATGTTAGAAAAAACACTATATACCTGAAAATAAAAGTATGAGAATATTTTCTTTGCTGCTTATCTTCTAGTAATTATTCATAGTACACAACCAATTCATTATATCATATTTTTTTTTTCGCTTCAGTGTCTCTTTAAAAGAAATAAAAACACGATAAGAAAAGTCCATTATTGTTCTTGATTAACCAGAAATACTTACCTGTACCTTTAAAAAAAAGTTCTCACGCCAATACTGTCTACCTTGCGACCTTTTTGTTACATTTTGATTGAAGATCTCCGCCCTCCTCCGCCGCACACCGCTGACAGCTCTGCTATACTCAGTATAGCAGAGCTGCGTCGCTCTCTGTCCTCAGCAGCAGCTCACGGCTCCACTTTCCTCCCCGCTCACCACTCTGATAGCGCCCACCTATGCAGTCACCCTGGAGCACCCTTATTATTTATTTATTGTATTTATAAAGCGCCAACATATTACGCAGCGCTGGACATTAATTTAGGTTACAGACAATATTTAGGGGTGACATTCAGCAATATGACAATACAGGAATCGAAGAAAAACCAGATCACACAGCACAGTATTAATACAAAGTAATGTTTAGTCAGTCACTGGATGGAGCATGGAGATTAGACAAGTTAGGCTCACTCAAATGCATAGCATGGGTTCACAGTAATGGAGGTGCATGATCAGGTAAGACACAAAAGGAGGAGGACCCTGCCCAAAGGCTTACAATCTAGAGGGAGAGGTAGGGACACAAAAGGTATGGGACCAGAGTTCAGCTGTGGGTTTAGAGCAATTGTGAGGGGTGGTAGGCCAGAGTGAAAAGGTGAGTTTTGAGGGCCTTCTTGAAAATGTTGAAGGAGGGGGCTGCCCTAATGGGTGGAGGTAGGGAGTTCCATAGAGTTGGAGCAGCTCTTGAGAAGTCCTGGAGGCGTGCATGGGACTGGGTGATGCCCCGGGGAGGTCAGGCGAAGTTCATTGGAGGAGCGGAGTGAGCGGCTAGGTGTGTACCTTTGAGTAAGATCAGAAATGTAGGTTGGACAAGTTTTGTGGACAGATTTGTAAGTCAGACACAGTATCTTGAATCTGATTCTGGAATGGATAGGAAGCCAGTGCAGGGATTCACGGAGTGGAGCTGCCCTGGTGGAGTGATGGGAGGAGTGGATAATTCTGGCTGCTGCATTCATGATGGAGTGCAGCGGGGCAATTCGGGTCATAGGGAGACCAGACAGAATGGCATTGCAGTAGTCAAGGTGGGAAATTATTATGAGGGCATGGATGAGGAGTTTGGTGGCGGCAGAGGTCAGGAAAGAGCGAATCATACAGATGTTACGAAGGTGGAAGTTGCAGGACTTTGTGTTGGATGTGGGGAGTGAAGGAGAGTGCGGAGTCCAGGGTGACACCCAGACAGCGGGCTTAAGAGGTAGGGCGAATGGTAGTGTGGTTAACAATGACATGCATATCTGGGAGGTTCAGGGATGGCTGAGGTGGGAAGATCATAAATTCCATTTTGTCTAGATTTAGTTTCAAGAACCTAGCGGACATCTAGGAGGAGATTGGTGATAGGCAGGAGGAGACCTTGTCCATGGTAGTGGTAAATATGTCAGAGGTGTGGAGGTAGATCTGGGTGTCATCTGCATACAGATGATAGTTAAAACCCATGGAGGAGATAACCTTGCCAATGGAGGATGTGTATAGGGAGAACAGTAGGGGGCCAAGGACCGAGCCTTGGGGACTCCCACTGAGAGGTGGTTGGGGGTGGACGAGGACTCATTGAAGGAGGTCGTGAAGGAGAGGTTGGAGAGGTAGGATGAAAGCCAGGTCAGGGCGAGATCATGAATGCCCATGGACTGGAGGGACTGGTGGAGTAGGGGATGATCTACTGTGTCAAAAGCTGCTAAAAGGTCGAGGAGTAGAATGGAGTATTTACCTTCAGCTTTAGCTAAGGCAAGGTCATTGACCACTTTGGTGAGAGCTGTTTCGGTTGAGTGGGCAGGCCGAAATCCAGATTGAAGTGGGTCTAGCAGTGAGTTGGCATTGAGGTACTGGGTCAGGCGTTTGTGAACCAGATGCTCAAAGAGTTTTGAGGTAAAGGGGAGGAGGGAGATAGGGCGGTAGTTGGAGGGTAGCGAGGGAGGGTTTCTTGAGCAGGGGCAGTACAGTGGCCTGCTTGAAGTCTGAGGGGAAGGTGCCTGTGGATAGGGAGAGGTTAAACAGGATAGTGAGGACTGGGGCCAAATCCGTGAAGTGAGGCTGAAGTAAATCAGAAGGGATGGGGTCAAGGGGGAAGGTAGTGGTATGGGAAGTCTGCAGTAGGTGGTTGACTTCCTCAGTGGTAGTAGGAGTGAAGGATATGAGGGGAGGATAGGGTGGAGGAGGAGCAGGATGGGAGAGGGTGGGAGGTGAAGATTGAATATTTCCTGACGGATGGAGACTATTTTGTTGGTGAAGTGGGTGGCTAAATCTGTGGCAGAGAGGGAGGAAATGGAGTGTGGGGGGTGGGTTTAAGCAGGGAGTTGAAAGTGGCTTGTGCTCTGTTGAGCTTGGTAAAGTATTCCTGCTTCGCATCAGCAAGGGCAGAGTGGAACTGCAGCAGGTTAGTCTTGTTTTTTAGGAAATCCTGGTTAAGTTGAGTTTTCCTCCATTTCCGTTCACTGGCGCGTTTCCCTCTGGAGTTTGCGAGTATGGGTACTGCACCAGGGCTGGGGTTTAGGGGGGGCGGATGCGGTGGAATATTGGTGGAGCAGTGTGAGAAACAGCGGAAAAGCCGCCGCATGTTCTGGCAGCAAGGTGGCTGTTTCCGCGTCTGATGCGGCGGTTTGTCCGCGTCAGCAGGCGCCTGGGTTGTCTGGAGCTGGTGGTGCCCATGGGCAGAGTGGCGTGGGGGCAACAACACGCGTCTGGGTTAGCTGGACCTAGTAGTGCACACAGATGGAGAGCTACGCGCGCGCCGCTAGACAGGCTCTTTATACCAATAGGAGGAAGATCAGCTGATCGGGACGGTCAGCTGATTCCTGCCCGGCTATTGATTGGTTGATGGGAGCTGGGCGGCGCTGTGGGGTGCTTTACTATATATATCTCTTGCTGTTCAGTTGCTGGTTGTCTGGCGTTGCGAATGCTTATGTGTTAGCACTCAGACCTTAGTCAGATCTTTCAGTGCGGTGGAACCAGGAGGACCTGGGAATCCACACTTAGCCAGTTACTGTATACCATCTGTGTTATTCTCTAGCATAGTTCCAGGGTGTTGAGATCACGGCCCTCACACCCCAGACTAGGAATACTGTATATCATCTGTTATTCTCTAGCATAGTTCCAGGGTGTTGAGATCACGGCCCTCACACCCCAGACTAGGAATACTGTATATCATCTGTGTTATTCTCTAGCATAGTTCCAGGGTGTTGCGATCACGGCCCTCACACCCCAGACTAGGAATACTGTATATCATCTGTGCTATTCTCTAGTATAGTTCCAGGGTGTTGAGATCACGGCCCTCACACCTCAGACTAGGCCTTGTTCTGATATCTGTTATGACCTGTAGCTTTCCTGACTATTCTTCTGATCTCTGATTTGGTACTTTGCATATCTGATACTCTGTTGCCGACCCGGCCTGTCTGACCTTCTGGCTGTCACCCTCCGCAGGGTGTCCAGTCTTTCCGCAGGGGTCCCCTGCTCTTCAGAGGGGACACTGCTCCTTATCAGTCAGGGACTCCCTCTTCAGGTGTCCTTGACTGCAGTAGAGTCTTCTCTACTTATTGGACCACCTGCTACCCCGGTGGTCCAAAGGTTACTGTTGCACCAAAACACCGTTAGGTTTGCTACATTAGCTGTCATTTACGGCATTTAAATGTAAACTTTTTTCCTTTGAAACTTTAAAATCGATTTTCTCAAAAACTATAAGGTCTTTTTGAAAAAATTGTTTTCCTCTTGTACCCACTGTCCCTGCCCCCTCCAAATTTGGTGTTTCTAGCATGGAAAGAGGCTTTGCTATTAGCCCTTAAAGCCTGCGGCCACTCGCCTTCCCTTTAAGTCTATGTAAAAAATGCGTATGTAATTTAAAAAAAATTGCATTCTATGCGCTGTACGGCGAACAGGCCTTTGTTTGCAGAATACTGCTTGCCGGAGAACTGTTCGGGCCATCTCTAGTCCTCTGGAACTCAGTACAGGGGTGCTGCCTGTCACCCAGCATGCTTCATGTTTCTCTCATCTCCCCAGCATGCCTCATGTTTCTTTCCTCTCTCTCATCTCCCCCAGCGTGCCCCATGTTTCTTTCCTCTCTCATATCCTTCAGGCATGCCTCATGTTTCTTTCCTCTCTCTCATCTCCTTAGCATGCCTCATGTTTCTTTCCTCTCCCTCTCTCTATCTCTCCTAGCATGTCTCATGTTTCCCTATGCTTCCATGTCATACACACGTGGGTAGATGCCCCGCCCACTCTACCCCATAGGACCTCTGATGTTATAAATTTTTACTGTTAGCTCCACCCCTCAGTCTTTTGTCTTCGAGTTCACCTCACCCCATGGACTTCATACCTGTGCATTACCTAGTTGTTTTGTAGGTACTAATTTTATTTTTCACCTCTTCCTGCCTGGTTCTTTCAGCCTAGACACTAGTTGCCTCTGCTAGTGAAGCCCCAGTAAGCTATAAATTAGTTAAACAGGGACCCTCTTTTCTGCTGGTCTTCAGAGGGTTTGGCGTTTTTTTTTTATATAGGTCTAAATGACCTGGGTTTTTATCAACATTAACAAATAAGTGTTACGCCAGTATTTATTTAATGCTAAATGCATTCATCTTGCTGCGCTGGTAGAGTCTTCTCACCTTTTTGCTTTCTTATTCTTCTCGGGCAGAGTGTAATGGCGTTCCAGGATCTCCTTCCGCCTGCGTCACTTCTGCTGGAGGCATACGTACAATTGTACGGAATAACAGCAGCGTAAAGGTGACGAAATACAAGCGGCTTCTATTTAAACTTGGTGCGCACGTCCTTTTTTTCGGGTGCGTTTGGCATGGCGAAGAAGGACATTGGATGTGAAGTACAGGTGAACAGAGGCGTCAACAGGATAAAATAATATAAAAAGTTTAAAACATGGAAGTGGTGGTGGTGGACTCTTACCCACTCCAAAGGACACGACAACAGGCCTGTTGTCGTGTCCTTTGGAGTGGGTAAGAGTCCACCTCCACCACTTCTATGTTTTAAACTTTTTATATTATTTTATCCTGTGGGCATCTCTGTTCACCTGTACTTGATAACAGTCCACCCTTGGTGGAAGGGTGGAAATCTTCATATTTTCTTCCTATCTACAATCCTGAGTGGGGACCGGCTTGTTCTCCCCACCTGCTGTTACAGTGATTGCCTATGAGGTGACCCTGGTTTCTGAGTATTTCTATACTTACCTTTAATCTTCTTCCCCCTATTCCAATACATACTACACAATATTAGGCTATCGGTGTCCTTGCATCTCTTCATTGGATGTGAGGCTCTTCAGAATTTTTCTATGGATCCTCAGCAAATGACCAGCTGTAAGTGAGATTTTTTAAATATTTGCTTATACTCTATCATATCCCTCTTTTTCTTGGGTTGGCATCTTTCTACTGCTTTCATATTTGCAGCTGATTTGGCTGTTTCCTTGGACTCTACTGCGCCAAGCACAGACCAGCATCGGGTTGAGGGGTAGGGGTGCTATAAGGTAGTTTTTTTTTCCCCCCTGCAACTATCAGAGAGCATTTTTTACAACAGTAATATTTTTCTGTTATAGCCCTAGAAAGCGATTGAAGAAAAAAATCAAGATCTAGATCTGTTTCAGGAATAAGAAATTATTGTCACGCCATAGAGGTGACAGAAGTAGATCACCCAGAAGATATAGATCAAGACATTGTCACCCTAAAGCAGGGGTCAGGAACCTTTTTGGCTGACTGAGCCATAAACGCCACACATTTTAACATGTAATTCTGTGAGAGCCATACAATGTTTCAAACTTGGACAGTGCACATGCGCGACAGAGGGCTCACATCCCTGTTGCCATGGTGATGTGTATACGTGTAGTTGTGCTGCTTGATCAGTGTAGCTTAGTGAATCAACTCCTGCTGATTTGTATGTGAGCCAGATGTAGCCATCAAAAAAGCCACATCTGGCTCCCGAGCCATAGGTCCCCTACCCCTGCCCTAAAGGATGCTGGGCATGTGGAAAAGACACACTACCAGGAAAAGCTGTTCCGAAATCCTGCTTTGTAGAAATGTCTAAAGAGCCTGAACAGACACCGGTAGATGTGTCGAAGCGAATTAAACAAGCGGTCCAAGATTCAATGAAGGAGTATATATATATATATATATATATATATATATATATATATATATATATATATATATATATATATATATATATATATATATATATATATATATATATATATATATATATATATATATATATATATATATATATATATATATATATATATATATATATATATATATATATATATTTTTTTTTTTTTTTTTTTTTTTTAAAGCTTTATTGAAGAAAATAATTCTTGACATAACAAAAGTAAGGTATAACAATCAGATCTTTCTAATTACTTAGACACCATGAGTAAACATAATCCAGCTTAGTTATGTCTATAGAATATATTGATTTATATTGAATCATTAACGGTATTTAGAGCAAATAACTATTATTTAGGGAAGGAGGAGAACAAGCATATTTATGGGGAAGAGGAGAAAAGGGAAGAGAAAGAAATGGAGGAAAAAAAAAAAAAAAAAAAGGAATAAAGAAGAGGAAGTAAAATGGAAGGGAAAAGAGGGAGGGGATAGAGAAAGAGAGAAAGAAGTACCCTCATTATAATAATATATCAGAGTAACCAAGCAGCTCAGGGTGACCCAAACTACTAGGAGTGTATAGGGGGATAAAAAGGAACCAAAAAGCCCTCCTACTAAAAAAGCAAAGCTTGGTGTAATTTGCCTTCTTAAAACAGAAGGACATTTGCAATAATTAAGTTGTAAGTGAATATTTGTAGTTACCCACAATGCACTACCACTGAATATGCAAATTATAACAGGTTTCTTAGCTATTTAGTAGTAAAAGCCTCAAGCGATTAGTTTTATACTCTTCAGCATACTTAAACATTTCCATGTTTGCCCAAGTATATGTGAATTGTTCCATCCTCTCCTGTGACAGGAGGATAATTTTCTCAATTTGGTATATTTTGTCCATTCTATGTAGCCACTGGGCAAAAGTAGGTGGCTCCTGTTGTTTCCATAGGAAGGGTATTGTTGCACGGGCAGCATTGACTAGATGTACGAGGAAAGACTTTTTGTAGTAATTCAAAGGAAAAGGGCCAGAATGAAGGAGAAAAAATTGTGGTGTCATGGGTACCTTTTCCGAGGAGATTTTCTCTGTCTACTTGTGGACCTGTGTCCAAAAGGCTGTTAGTTTAGGGCAATGCAAAAGATGTGTAGCAGAGGGAAACGAGGAGGGTTACCAGACAACAACATCAACAACAAAAGAATCCACCAGACAAATTACAATCACGGATGGATGTACAGTGGCTTGCAAAAGTATTCGGCCCCCTTGAAGTTTTCCACATTTTGTCACATTACTGCCACAAACATGAATCAATTTTATTGAAATTCCACGTGAAAGACCAATACAAAGTGGTGTACATGTAAGAAGTGGAATGAAAATCATACATGATT
Source organism: Hyperolius riggenbachi (assembly GCF_040937935.1). Lineage (NCBI taxonomy): Eukaryota > Metazoa > Chordata > Amphibia > Anura > Hyperoliidae > Hyperolius > Hyperolius riggenbachi. The sequence continues at coordinate 245,012,681 of NC_090655.1, read as the reverse complement.
CCAAACATTTTTTACAAATCAATTGTAAAAATGTGACTCAATTGAGTTTTATATTTTTGAGGGAGGTAAGTCCACCTGAACATCCCCCTCTTTTAGACGTTTTTTAAACGTTTTTATTCTACTCTGGCGCCTGTGTACACCAAGCTTTGCTGAAATCCTGATCCATTTAGACACTCTGGATTACAAAGTAGGTCACGTTTTTTTCCTGTACAGGAGACCAGTAAAGCTATGACTGTTTTTTAATCATTAGTATTGAGTGACATTAAGAAATGAGGCGCTAGGTTTGTGAATAATCTAACTACTGCAGAGAGGGGGGCTATGAAACGACTGAAGGATGATCAGTCTATTATGATACATCCAGCAGACAAAGGAGGGGGGCTTGTAGCACAGGACATTGATAAATATAAAGAGGAAGCCTACAGACAATTAGAGGACACCACTACTTATCAAAAATTAAAGATGGATCCAACCAGAAAGTTTTTGAAAAGACTGGAAAGATTGTTATTAGAAGGTCAGCACAGTGGAATTCTCAATGAGGATGAGTATAAGTATATCTTCAATGACAATCCTAGAACACCGGTATACTACCACCTCCCAAAGATCCACAAACAACTAGAGAATCCCCCAGGAAGACCGATAATATCGGGGATTGGGTCTATGACATCCAACCTATCGAGATATGTGGATCAATATTTGCAGGAGGTTGTAAAATTGGCCCCTTCTTATATCAAAGACACTGGACATTTTTTGAGAGTCCTATCAGAATGTAACTGGCAAGAGGATTATTGGTTATGCACAATTGATGTGAGCTCATTGTACACAAAGATACCACATGTGAAAGGGGTGGAGGCAGTCAGGTACTTCCTCGAGGAGAATAGATTGAGTTTATCCTCCAGGGTATTCTGTTCATACTCGAACACAACTATTTTGTGTTTGAAGGTGAGTACTTCCTCCAGGGCACCGGAACGGCGATGGGGACCCGGTTCGCTCCGGCCTTCGCGAACCTTTACATGGCCCAATGGGAATGATTCATACTCGGTGGTCCAAGGGGCCCCGGAGCTAACCTGGTAGAGCACCAGGTTAGCTCCGGGGCCCCTTGGACCACCGAGTATGAATCATTCCCAGTGCTCCATGTAAAGGTTCGCGAAGGCCAGAGCAATGATGCCTTCTTTATTTGGAAGGGCACACAAAGTAGTCTGGAGAAGCAATGTCAATGGTTATAATTTAACTTTCACGGGGGACTTCAGCAGACAAACTGTACATTTTTTGGATTTGACAGAATATTTAGGAGGAGAGATTGCTACAAAAGCTTATTTGAAGCAAGAGGACACTAACAATTATATTAATATCGATAGCTGTCATCACTTGAAGTGGCTTACTAACATACCACGGGGCCAATTCCTCCATTTAAGAAGGAACTGTACCAAAATGACAGACTTTGAGGCAGAGGCAGATAATCTGCAGACCAGATTTGAAGATAAGGGACACTCATTGAGGGACATTAATATGGCTAAGGAAACCTCTAAAGGCACTTTGAGGGAGAACCTATTGGAAGAGAAACCCCAGGGGAAAAAGGAACCAGAAGGCTGTCCAAAGATAATTTTGAATTATTCATCACAGGCTGGGAAGGTGAGAAAGATCATGAAGAAGCATTGGGAAATTTTGAAGGAAGATCACCTTTTAACAACTATATTACCAGAGAATCCTGAAGTAATATTCAAGAGATCAAAAAATCTGGGTAATATTATAGCACCCACTGTAAAGAAGTTGGGTGCTAAGAATAAATCAGGTTACTTCAAGAATTGTGGTTTCTGTAGGGTATGTAGAGAAACCAGTATGCCAGTGAGGAGGGTGAATGAGATCACATCCACTGCGGACAATAACAATTTTTCAATTAGAGATATCACTAATTGTGACACTAAGGGTGTTATGTCTGTAATGTCAAAGTTTTCTCTGCAGCGGAGAGCGGCGCGACCACCACTCCCGCGTCTGACGTCACGGCTGATTCCGCCGCCTCCTGCTCGGCATCTCTTACCAGTAGGTCAGGTCTCTCCAGGGTGCATCAGGACAGAAGAGCGCACGTGCGCACCCAGAGACAGGACCTTTATGCATTAAGGAGGAAAGTCAACTGACCGGCCGGTCAGCTGACAACTCTGGTCTGACCCTTGCCTCTGATTGGCTGAGGCGAGTGGGCGGAGCCGCGGGTATCACCTCTTGCATTTAGGACCCGGGCTGTCAGTAGATCGTTGTCTGCTGTTGCTGAAACTTTGCGGTTAAGCTCTCAGACCTTAGTTAGTTCCAAGTGTGTTTGATCCGGCAGGACCCCGGGGATTCACACATAGCTAGCGATATTTATATTGATATTTCGTAATAGTAATATTCATATTATTATTCATTGTTGCCTTATTGTGTATGAACCTTGCCTGAACTTCTGACGATTCTTCTGCCTCTCGATTCTGTACTCTGCCTTTCTGTTTGTTGCCGACCCTGGCCTGACCTCGACTCTGTTCTTGCCTTCTGATTCTGTACTTCCGCCTATCTGATTGTTGCCGATCTCGGCTGGTTACCGACTACGATTTTGCCTCACGATTTTGTACTGTGACCTGACCAACCTGTTACCGACACTGCCTGTACGACCTCTCTAGCACTAGTGATAGTCCTTACAGCCAAGGGCTATCACTTAGGAGTACTCCTGAGCTACTGTGCACCAATACACGTGTGATCACACCTTAATTAAAATACTGACATTAGTGTTTACTTTTAATGTTACTATTTGCTCTACTAACTAGTCTGTTTGAGCTCACTCTGATCAGCAGAGCATCACTGATCATTACACGTTATGTATGTTTTGACATGTCCTTGTAATAAACAGTATGTAGACAGGACAAAACACCCTTTAAAAGAATGACTGGGGACTGGGAGAACACTGCACAAATATACTGAAGGGTAGTAAGAAACACTCGCTGTCTGAACACTACAAGCAACATCACAGCTGCTCTATGAAAGGTACCAGCTTCTGTGCGATCGAGAAAGTTACTAAACCATGGCGGGGAGGAGACTTTATATTAGAAATGTCCAGGTACGAGACATACTGCATTTATAGTCTTAAGACACTTACACCATCTGGACCTAATAAAGATCTTGAGCTGTATGCCTTTGAATAATACTAGTTGATTGACAGCACAGTTCCAAGCCGACACCCTCCTATCCTTAGCCAGCTTTGAGAAAGGAAGTCGTACCTTCCGAAACGTGTCAGCGATTGGCTAAACCTTCAGTGACGTCACAACACTACCCAGGAAGGAGGCGTGTCTCAACTGCACGCAAGAGCGTTGGGGAGATTTTGATTCCGCCACGGCTAACATTACACCGCTGTTCTGCCGTGCTATCCAGGCGAGCCGGGCGAGCTGGCCCGACCTATCACTGCTACAGCAGGTCAAAGTCTCTCCTGTCAAGGCTGGGACTGACAGGATCGAGTGGCTCCTTTTGCAACTTGTCTACCTCAAGAGGACTGTGAGTATATTTATACTTTTACGGAGCGGTTGTTCATTAATTTGAGCAGCGTCGGACTAACGTGCACCTTTAATATGTAGAAGATATTGTTTTTATGCCATTGCTATCATTATGAGCTAAAACTGGACACTAGTCAGCCTAACAAGTAACTACAAGCATTACGGATCAAGTGATCTTTGGAAACAGCAGTATTCTACTACTCTTTGAATATACGCCACGGATATTGCTATTATCCAATAGAATTTTATTTATTTTTTACTTTTTTAATTTTTTAACTCCCTCCTTTTTTACCTACTGCAGTAGGAGAAGTGGATGGGAGTGGTACGTGCTTGAGTGTGTGGGAATGTACTTTTCATACCAATAGGACATCTAATAGTGTATGTATTCTGTATTAACTCTTCATTGAATAAAATAGAACCATATGTCTATATAGCGTGATCTAGATTTACTAGTGCCTGAAGAGCCACATCACCAGCAGATATCTTGTGCCCCTGGAACATATCTAGAGAGAATAGCTAGGGTTCTGTACCACTGAGTAAGGATCTCATATCTCTGTACCTGAGTGGTAACATTTAAAGATCCCTTATGATTTAGAGCCCAGATGGTCTGTAAATGTAACGCCTAAGGAAGATTCCCATTTAGTTTGGTATGGGAGAGTGATTGGGGAAGTTGGAGTGGTGAGCCAGCCATACATCCAGGTTATGGAGTGGCTATGGGGGCCCTTATCAAGGAGTCGTTTTTCAAAGTCAGTGAGGTTTTTAGAAGATTGGAAGGAAGGAAGAACTTAAGAAGCTTCGAATTTGGAAAAAGGCCCAGTTGGGGAATTTGCCTGAGAGTACTGTTTCATGAAGTGTATTAATCTGCTTAAGAATGCCACCTGGTGCAAGGTCTTTAAGTCTGAGAACTGGAGTAGCAGTCCAGTCAGAAGCAAAAGTTGAGTGATATCCTGGTGGGAAGAGCGGATTATTTTGCAGTGGTGTCATTGGTCCTAGAAGAGAAGAGCCTTTTTTTCTGTCTAATAAGATGGGGCATCGCCTTGGCAGTGGAGTAAACTAAAGGCTTGAGAGTCTCATATTTCTTGATGTTAGGATCAACTATCCAGGGAAGCCCCGCTAGAGGAATTGGAAGGGAGTCTTGGTCAATATAGACCCAGTGTTTTTAATGAGAGCTATCACACCAATCAAATAGTCTGCATAGAACTGAGGCCATGTAGTAGTTGTGGATATTAGGTAGACTTGTACCTCCCGCCGATTTTGGTAAAAATAGGATAGATTGACGCAATCTTGGTTGTTTTTTCTTTCCCCATACAAATTTTCCTATTTTAGTCTGTAATTTTGCCAGGGAATAAGAGTATCGGAAGGGTCTGGCACACACAGACAAACCCAGGCAGTAGGTTTACTTTTACCGAGGCAATCCGTCCAAACCATGAAAGTTGTGGCTTAGTACTCCAACGATCAAGAGCTCGTGAAAGTGATTTAGCAATTGTTGAGAAATTCAGAGAGAATAGTCGACTAAGATCTCTAGGTAAGAAAACCCCAAGGTATTTAATAGCTTCTGTAGCCCATTTAAAAGGGAAAGGTCGCTTTGTAGTGGGTAGTTTTGCTGTTGGGAAGAGTTATGTTTAGGGCCTCTGACTTTGAGCAGTTGACTTTAAATTAGATATACACTCACCTAAAGGAACACCTGTTAAATTTTTCATTAATGCAGTTATCTTATCAACCAATCACATGGCAGTTGCTTCAATGCATTTAGTCAAGACAATCTCCAGAACTCCAAACTGAATGTCAGAATGGGAAAGAAGGGTGATTTAAGCAATTTTGAGAGTGGCATGGTTGTTGGTGCCAGACGGGCCGGTCTGAGTATTTCACAATCTGCTCAGTTACTGGGATTTTCATGCACAATTAATTTTAGGGTATACAAAGAATGGTGTGAAAAGGGAAAAACATCTAGTATGCGGCAGTCCTATAGGCGAAAATGTTGATGCTAGAGGTCAGAGTAGAATAGGCCGACTGTTTCAAGCTGATAGAAGAGCAACGTAGACTGAAATAACCACTCGTTACAACCGAGGTATGCAGCAAAGCATTTGTGCAGCCACAACATGCACAACCTTGAGGCGGATGGGCTACAACAGCACAAGATCCCACCGGGTACCACTCATCTCCACTACAAATAGGAAGAAGAGGCTATAATTTGCACAAGATCACCAAAATTGGACAATTGAAATATTGCCTGGTCTGATGAGTCTCGATAGACTCAGAATTTGGCGTAAACAGAATGAGAACATGGATCCATCATGCCTTGTTAGCACTGTGCAGGCTGGTGGTGGTGGTGTAATGGTGTGGGGGAATTTTTCTTGGCACACTTTAGGCCCCTTAGTGCCGATTGGGCATTGTTTAAATGCCACGGGCTACTTGAGGATTGTTTCTGACCATGTCCATCCCTTCATGACCACTATGTACCGATCCTCTGATGGCTACTTCCAGCAGGATAATGCACCATGTCACAAAGTTCGAATCATTTCAAATTGGTTTCTTAAACATGACAATGAGTTTACTGTACTAAAATGGCCCCCACAGTCACCAGATCTCAACCCAATAGAGCATCTTTGGGATGTGATGGAACGGGAGCTTGGTGCCCTGGATGTGCATCCCACAAATCTCAATCAACTGCAAGATGCTATCCTATCAATATGGGCCAACATTTCTAAAGAATGCTTTCAGCACCTTGTTGAATCAATGCCACTTAGAATTTAGGCAGTTCTGAAGGCAAGAGGGGGTCAAACACTGTATTAGTATGGTGTTCCTAATAATCCTTTAGGTGAGTGTATGTATCCTGTAGCGTATGTATCATAGTCTAGGGCCAATTTTAGAGGGAAGCCAACGAACGTATCTGTATTTTGGGATGTGGGAGGAAACCGGAGTGCCTGGAAGAAACACACACAGACACAGGGAGAACATACAAACTCCTTGCAGATGTTGACCCGGCTGGGCTTCTGACCGGGGACCCAGCGCTGCAAGGTGAGAGCACTAACCACTACGCCACTATGCGCCCTTCTCCTGCCGGACTCAAAGCGATTGCGAGGCAGCCACTAACCACTGCTACATCGTGCTGCCCGTTGATGAGGACCGACCAGCTCAAATAAGTGAATACATGTTGGATTACTATGGCTATGTAAAGTTAATGAACAGTTCTAATAATTCCAAGTTAACACTTTTTTAAGCAGCTTAGTAAAGAGCCTCAACTCATCACCTAACCAATTTCTTTGTGCCCCCCCCCCCCCCCCCATCCTGTTATCATTCTGACACATAATGTTGGAATTACCTGTGTGAAGGGTACAAGAGACGCTGCCGCCTGTGCCATGGTGAGCTGGGCTGCCTGCTGATCCGTACCCTGTACTGCTCAAACAGCTGCTGGACATGCTTCACCTGGGGAGGAGCTGGTACAGTACAGCAGCACCATTCCCCCAGCCATCATCTCATGTAATGTGACAGGTCCTCTCTAGCCCAGTACTGGGGTGCTGCCTGTCACACAGCATGCCTCATGTTTCTTTCCTCTCTCATCTCCCCTAGCATGCCTCATGTTTCTTTACTCTCTTTCTCTCTCTCATCTCCTCCAGCATGCCTCATGTTTCTTTCCTCTCTCATCTCCCCCAGCATGCCTCATGTTTCTTTCCTCTCTCATCTCCCCCAGCATGCCTCATGTTTCTTCCCTCTCTCTCATCTTCTCCAGCATGCCTCATGTTTCTTTCCTCTCTCTCATCTCCTCCAGCATGCCTCATGTTTCTTTCCTCTCTCTCATCTCCTCCAGCATGACTCATGTTTCTTTCCTCTCTCATCTCCCCTAGCATGCCTCATGTTTCTTTCCTCTCTCTCATCTCCTCCCAGCATTCCTTGTTTCTTTCCTCTCTCATCTCCCCTAGCATGCCTCATGTTTCTTTCCTCTCTCTCATCTTCTCCAGCATGCCTCATGTTTCTTTCCTCTCTCTCATCTCCTCCAGCATGCCTCATGTTTCTTTCCTCTCTCTCATCTCCTCCAGCATGCCTCATGTTTCTTTCCTCTCTCATCTCCCCCAGCATGCCTCATGTTTCTTTCCTCTCTCTCTTATCTCCCCCAGCATACATCATGTTTCTTTCCTCTCTCATCTCCCCCAGCATGCCTCATGTTTCTTTCCTCTCTCTTATCTCCCCCAGCATGCCTCATGTTTCTTTCCTCTCTCTCATCTCCTCCAGCATGCCCCATGTTTCTTTCCTCTCTCATCTCCCCCAGCATGCCTCATGTTTCTTTCCTCTCTTTCTCTCTCTCATCTCCCTCAGCATGCCTCATGTTTCTTTCCTCTCTCTCTCTCTCCTCCCAGCATGCCTCATGTTTCTTTCCTCTCTCTCATCTCCCTCAGCGTGCCCCATGTTTCTTTCCTCTCTCATCTCCCCCAGCATGCCTCATGTTTCTTTCCTCTCTCTCATCTCCCCCAGCATGCCTCGTATTTCTTTCTTCTTTCTCATCTCATCAGCCAGGAGGAAGCCAGGGGACCTCACAGCCTACGGTGGGCTGGAGGAAGCCCTAGGTAAGTGAAATTTTTAATTAATTATTTAGGTTTTATAGGGGCTTAAAATTGTAGCATCAAGAAAGAAGCTCTATCACCTGTTGTTTAAGCCTCGTATCATAAACAGAAGTACAGGATGTTGTAAAGAGTTAATTATCCTCCACTGAGGGTACATCTTATGTGTATCTACAATATCTGTATAGTAAGTACTAAAAAGGTGCAAGTGAGCTATAGGGACACTAGGCGTCACAGGATATCAGAATGATCTAGTCAAACATTACATTCAATCAAACATCTCCCCAATATATATATGATTAGAGAGGCGCTCATGTCGGCAATACACTGCTCTTGCGGCACTTTTGTATTGACCTGAGGAAGTGGGCCAGCACCCCTGAAACGCGTTGTCTATTGTGCACGAAATAAACATATACTTACCTTTTGTGGTTGTCCTTGAGGAGGTAAGATGTATATACTCCTATTTACATGAAGAAATCAGACACTTAGGGCACCTCCAACAGAGCCCCTCGTCCTCAATATATATTTGGCTTAATTCAGCAATATCTCCACTTCAGAGAACAACAAAACTGACCTGCATATGCCATGGCCACCCCATAGTGATCTGAACCGACAAGGCTATAATCATAAGACAACAGAGCTAGTGGAGTAAACCATAGCAAAAAATCTGCATCAGCTGTAAAGATTGCTTAACAGTTCTACCTTAAGGGAGAAAAAAGGTTATTAACGATAACACTAGTGTGACATATAGAAATGTCTAATAAAGTTTAATAAAGTAACAGTGATTAGAAAAGAAACCCCGTCTGCTCAGAACACAAATGGAGGGACCCCGAATGGGGACAGAGCCTTAGTATGTCATCTCTCTTGTAGTATACTTGGAACATTTCTGTTCTAATAACATGCAAACAGATCCTGTATCATGAACTTAAAAAAAAAGAACAGGCACGTAAAGAAAACCCAGATGGGTGCAAATAATCATACAATTTAAATCTAAATAACCGTGAACAAGTCTTATTGTGTTCAAGATCATAACTGCCCAGAAGAGTTCATTTCAGCAGGATAACACATATCACATAACAAGAATATCCCAGACTGATGGTTGGCAGCTCAAAGAGAGCAGTAGATAAGTCCAGGGACTATTATTAGAAACAGCCAGTGGATGTAAACTATCAACCATAGCATAATGTAGAGGAGATACTCCATTAGGTACATGGACTGTCAGGGAGTCCAGAGTCTTGAAGGGAAATACACCACCGTACATTACAGCTTCTGTTTATCAGCATGAGCAAGTACATAGAAATTCAGACGGTAGTCGGTGGTTTGTAAAGACATAATGAGGAAGAGCTACAGTCAAAAGGCTTTGAAGAACAAGAAATACTCATCTCTGGTAATACTTAGGCATCTATCAGTACAGGCAACTGGTCACCGGTGTGGATTGTCCTGTCTTTAGAGGTTAGAGACCCCAACTTAGCCTCAAGAAAGTCATGTGGATCAGAACAGTCCATGGCCCCAAAGCTGTAAATAGCATATAGGGGTAGTGTATAAGCCATCTGAGGATCAAGGTAATTTCAAAGGGGACGTTCTTGCAAAAGTCCGCCACTCAGGAGAATAGGTCAAGTGTATGCAGATTGGTATCGTGTGGAGAGCAGTTTAATAATAGTGAGACCAAGAAGGACTGAAGAGCATCTCAAGGACCTGTAACTCACGTGTCTTGTGCTGCTCGTCAAGCCAAAGTAGCTGTGGTACCGACCCTAGCAGGTCACGGAGAACGCTGTGGTAAGGCTTGAGGCACAGTAAGGTCATGAGGAATACCCGCATGGATCAGCGCCCTACATGCATCATCCAGAGGTTTGCAGGTATAAGTGCGACCTCCATGCTGAAAGGTGATCATGAAGGAAAATCCCCATCTGTAACAGACTGCAGTTTGTTGCAATGCCAGAGTCCCCGGACAAAATTACCTCCACTTCAGGATAGTAGAGGGGGCGATGTATGCATATATCTGCACTGTAACAGGAATGCCAGGTAGAGGGTTGAGATTACGAGCAGCTGCAAGAATTTGGTCTTGGACTTTTTTTGTTACACAACATCCCTAGGCAGCTCTGGGTTCCAAAGGGGTTTAAAAGAAAGGGGCTGGCTTACTCATGGGATCGGCTTTTAGTGGAGGATACAGTATATGGTAGAAGCAAGCTAATAACCCCTTCAGTACGCTGTGTGTGAGAAATGTGCCTGGAAATGTGAGCTCTCAGCAGCTGTCAGCTCCCAGGATCAGCCACATACACGGCTCCTCTCTGTGTGGCTTTATAAGACTCTGACTCATCACATCACACAGCAGAGTAGGGCCTCCCTCTGCCGCCTGCAGCACAATGGGGAACTCTAACACTGACTCTCCATACAGCCGGCTCTCCTAAAGTGTTTGTAGAGGAGGAGAGTCCCATTTGGGCACACACTAAAGTAACTTCTCTGGGGGATTTGTGCAGAGTTTGCAGCCTGTATGACAGCAGAAGTAACAGGCAGATGTGTGTGATTTGTGCCATACTGTCTGCTCTGAGGGGAAAGCTGTGCAGGAGAGCAGTGACTGCTGGAGCAGCTAACTGAGGGAGGAGACAGCAGTACAGATCCATCACCCACTGTACACTGCTGATCCTAGGGAGACAAGAGGTGCTGCTAGCTGACATTTCTTTCTAGGCATAGCAGTGACACAAAGTATATAGAAGGTTTTACAGGCCTGCTATGAGACATCTTCCTGTGGGTCATGGTCATTTAACGGTTATGTTAGTTGCCCAGATCTATCCTGAGAAATGCCTCCGTAAATGTCACCGGGAATGTCTCTTATAATGTGAAACTAGATGTCCTTTCTGAGTAAAACATTTTCTACACTCTGGACATGAATAAGGACGCTCTCCTGTGTGTATTCGCTGGTGCGTCCGAAGGTGTGAGCTACAAGAGAATTTTTTCCCACACTCTGAACATAAGTAAGGACGCTCTCCTGTGTGAGTCCTCTGGTGTTTCCGTAGATTTGAGCTAGTAGAGAATTTTTTCCCACACGCTGAACATAAGTAAGGACGCTCTCCTGTGTGTGTTCTATGGTGCAATTCAAGCTGTGAAATAGAAGGAAAATGTTTGCCACATTCTAAACATGAATAAGGAAGCTCCCCAGTGTGGATTTTCAGGTGAAGTTGAAGGCTTGTATTACAAGAGAAGTGTCTTCCACACTCTGAACATGAGTAAGGACGCTCTCCAGTGTGAGTTCTCTGGTGAGATTCAAGCTGTGAAATAGAAGGAAAATGCTTGACACATTCTGAACATGAATAAGGACACTCTCCAGTGTGAGTTCTCAGGTGAATCTGAAGGTTTTTTTTTGAATAGAATTTTTTCCCACACTCTGAACATGAATAAGGACACTCTCCTGTGTGAGTTCTCAGGTGAATCTGAAGGTTTTTTTTTGAAGAGAATTTTTTCCCACACTCTGAACATGGATAAGGACACTCTCCTGTGTGAGTTCTCAGGTGAATCTGAAGGCTTGTTTTAGAAGATACTTTTTTCCCACACTCTGAACATGAGTAAGGGCGCTCTCCTGTGTGAATCATCTGGTGCTTTTGAAGGCTTGAGCTACAAGAGAATTTTTTCACACACTCTGAACATGAGTAAGGACGCTCTCCTGTGTGAATCATCTGGTGCATCCGAAGGCTTGAACTAGTAGAGACTTTTTTCCCACATTCTGAGCACGAATAAGGCCAGTGTTCTCCATGGCTTCTCTGGTGTCGACGAAGTAATTTATGACGATGGAAACGTTTCCCACACTCTGAACATGAAAAAACCCACAGCTCTTTGTGACTTCTTTGGTGCTTAACAAGGTCCCAATATGAAATAAAACATTTATTACAAACCAGACATGAATGTTTCTTGTTGCCATCACCTGTTACAGTATCTGCTGTACTGGAAGATTCCTGAGAATTACCCCAATCATTCGCTCTGCCAGCAGTGTGCACACCTGGAGGGATATTTGGTGTAACAGGATGTGACCCTCCAGAAGCTTCCTGATGATTGGAGAAATTTGCAGAGTTTGCTGCAGGGATAAGCGTGAAAAGTACATTCCCAATAATGGTGACAATTCCAGGAGTAATCTGTGTGAGGCCATTATCGTCTAAATTACAAGGAGCAGGAACAAGAAGGTGTCCCTCTGACCTGTCCCCAGTATTGTCTCCACCTGCTGGGAGAAGAGTGAAAGTACATGTTACCTGCTGATGTCAGAGGCCTCACCACATATCAAAGCAAAGTTCTGACTGGCCCCAAACTGCACATAAGTAATGACTCCCTCTGTCATGGATATGCGTTATATTGAGGAATGGAGATAGGCCTTTCACATGGTGTACAGTATCTCCTCCCCATTTGTTGGTGGTATAATGTTATACTGAGAAATGGAGATGGGCCTTTCATATGGTGTTCAGTATCTCCTCCTCATTTGTTGGTGCTACGATGATATACTGAGGAATGGAGATGGGCCTTTCATATGGTGTACAGTATCTCCTCCTCATTTGTTGGTGGTATGATGTTATACGGTACTATGATGTTATACTGAGGAATGAAAGTGGACCTTTCATATGGTGTACAGTATCTCCTCCTCATGTGTTGGTGCTATGATGTTATACTGAGGAATGGAGATGGGCCTTTCATATGGTGTACAGTATCTCCTCCTCATTTGTTGGTACTATGATGTTATACTGAGGAATGGAGATGGGCCTTTCATATGGTGCACAGTATCTCCTACTCATTTGTTGGCACTATGATGTTATACTGAGGGATGGAGATGGGCCTTTCATATGGTGTACAGTATCTCCTCCTCATTTGTTGGTGCTATGATGTTATACTGAGGAATGGAGATGGGCCTTTCATTTGGTGTACAGTATCAACTGCTCATTTGTTGGTGCTATTCTACCATTGCCAGTCACTCTATATATCTTACACTCACAGATGAAGAATTAAAATGTGAAATATAAGCATATAACATTACTTACCTGTGCAGACATCTACAGATGATTTTTCTGCTTTGATATTTGTCATCATGTCACCCTCCTGCATAGATGGCTGATCACTCCTCAGATACATATGTTCTTCTTCCTTCTTAATTGTCTTCATCTTGTCTCCCTCCTCCAAAGACTGCTGATCACTCCTCACATAAGTTTCTTCTTCTTCCTCTCTAATTGTCCTCATCATGTCACAATCCTGCACAGATCGCTGATCACTCATCATATATGTATGTTCTTCTTTAACCTCGCGTTTTACATCAATCCGTTCCTCACACTAGAGCCACAAAACACAGAGAATGACATCTTTAAAGGACTTTTCAATTGCTTCAGGTGTGTTTTAAAGGACTTAAGAGGCCACAATAGACAAAAATGACTTACAATAAGGTCTTTTCCAGAAGTCGGAAGGACAGCAACTGGGAGACAAGTATCAGGGTTGCTGTCCTGAGACTTCCTAGAAATAAATGTAATTTTACATACCTGGGGCTTATTCAAGCCCTTAGAAGTCATTTGGGTCCCTCGCCGCAGCTCCGGTCTACTCCGGAGTCCAGATGGCAGCCTGTACAGTATGCTCCCAGTGACTTGGGCGCATTCTTGCGTGGGGTAGGTACCCACCCACGCATGTGCAGAAGACGCTGACCTATCAGGGGTCGGTGGTCCTTACAGGCTGCCAGCTGGACTCCAGAGAGGACTGGAGCTGTGGAAAGGGACTCAAGTGGTAAGTAAAACTACCTTTATTTTGTGGCCTTGTAAGCCCTTTACAGCATACTTGAAGCGATAAAAAAGATAACCTCCCTGGCGGTAATTCCAAGTGTAGCTCGGGCTAGCCACCAGGAGCTCAATGCAGAGTATAGCACGCAGCGGAAGCTTTTACTCACCTCCCGGGGGATCCAGACATCGGTAGCTGTTCTCCTTCCTGTCCTCCGAGGCTCTGAATCACTCTGGCGAGATCGCCGTCATCCATCTCACTAAAGAATTACAGCGCCACCCGGAAGATGGAGGTAAAATTGCAGCGCTGGAGCCCAGGGAGGTAAGTGCTGGGGTTGCTACTGAGACTGTGGCAGCATGATTTTTTCATGATTTTAGGGTCTGAAACCTTTTTAAAAAAACCTAAAATCCGGATATAATCACACCGCCAGGGGCGTTAAAAGATAGCTACTTTCATCAGCAGTGGGAAGCGTGTGGATAGTCCAGAGGCTTCCCCGATCCTCTACGAGCTCTCTGCTCCAGCGCAGGGTCCCTCTGAGCATGTCTGAGAGAGTATTTCTATTTTTTTCTTGTAGCCACACCCCCATGTATGAGTGGAACTGTACTTAGCATGCTTGAACACAATCCGGACACGCCTAGTACAGCAAACCCAGTCATGTTCTGTTTTTCCTCCAAGCACAAGCAGTTTCATGCTACTCAGCATGTACGGACCTCACTCACACATGCACAGTATGGCTGCTCTCTTGCATGGATGGCAGATCACCCATAGAGAAGAAGAGGGGCCCAGGCAGCAGCAATGGGCTCAGGAAGGATCGGGAAGCCTCTTAGGTGAGTATGTAACTTTCAATTCACAGGTTTGCTTTAACACAAAAAAAAACACAAATTCATTTATATTCTGATACAATCTCTTAAGCATATTTCACCCTCAGGTCCACCTACCTGATAATGGTGGGGGGTGGTGGGATAATCCTGGGAATAAAGAGGACCTGTACATCTCTTTGGTGGGTTTTTGTCACTGAATCCATCTGTAGGAAACACACAGACTGAATATATTGTCTCTATATAAATAATTATCAGATGATGGGAGATGTATGTAGACTCTCCACACTGGTCTCTGCCTTACAAGACATGAAAGTCTCCTCTTACCTGGTAATATAAGGGGAAGTTGATGCTCCATAATGGCGTCCTTGTAAAGATCCTTGTATCCGTCTATATACTGCCACTCCTGCATGGAGAAATAGACAGGGACATCCTGACACCATATAGGTACTTGACACACACAATGATACATGTTTCAGTGTTATGGGGAGTGAGTCATGAAAAAAAGACTTTAAACACAGAGTAGACATTAGAAAAATCCACACTTGAGCAAGCCACCACGCTAAAAAAAAATTACTTGCTGCATAAAAGTAACTTTAAGTCAAAATTTTCCAGGGGTATGAATTATGGGCAGGATTGTATACTGTATGTATAGTACGTGTGAAGGACGAGGCTCAGTGGTGACTGTATCATTATGTGTTAGGTTTATGTATATTTTTATAGATAGCGCTCCACAGTATCGGTGACAAGAAGATAAAAGAAGCCCCCTTTGGGACCGCACTCACCCTCTTAGGTGGACCACTGTTAGATTGGTCATCAGCGTCTCAATGAACATCCAGGTGGAAGTTGATAAAGCCCTCTGCTCGTGGTCTGGATAGGGGTGAAGTTCTCTGCTGGTGATCCAGATAGATATATTGTGGTCCCCTATGCAGTTAGGTATCTCCACTTCTCAATTAGACATCCACACTCCTCATAAAGGAAACTATGCGCCAAGGTACCTCACAATAGAATGAAGAATACCATAGCGTAATCCCGTATAAAAATATGACAGTTTATTTTTAAAAACATACTCACAAACGTGAGGCGTGATAAAAAGAAACTCTATGGGCGCTGCGCACGCAAAACTTTGCGCGCGATCTGCAGCACAAAGCGGTTATAACTCAGCTAGTGCAAAGGTTATCACGCCTAAATTCTTTTAGGCGTGATAACTGGGTTATCACCGCTTTGTGAATCAGGCCCCTTGAGTATATATAACAAAGGTCTGCCATCCAACCCACAGCATCTGAGCCTAATATAGCGCCGAAGACCATTAGCAGAGACAATGTAACACCTTGGTCAAACTTCAAAGAAATTGATGAAGAAGTCACATCAAGCATCCTCCTTCACGTCCGCCTAACTACCTGTGACCTAGATCCTGGTCCAACACAGTTCATGTTGAACTGCCCCGACCTGTTCGTACCGGTATTCCTCAAAATTGTTAACTGTTCCTTAAAATCAGGGATATTTCCTGCTTTATTGAAGGAAGCAATCATCAGGCCTCTCCTCAAAAAACCCTCCCTGGACCCAGATGCAATGACCAGCTACAGACCTGTCTCTAACCTCCCCTTTCTGGGCAAGCTAATTGAAAAACTGTTTACCTCCAGCTAGAAGCCAAAATCCTACAAAACAACAGTTATGACCCATTCCAGTCTGGCTTCAGGAAACACCACAGCACTGAAACTGCCCTCATCCAAATATGCAACCACCTGCTTATGGAAAGAGACAGAGGAGAGTGCTCCATCCTCATACTGCTAGACCTTTCTGCAGCCTTTGATACAGTTGACCATGACATTTTGATAAACAGGCTACAGGAATACTGCGGCATTGATGGCATAGTTCTTCAGTGGTTCCAATCCTTCTTGAGTGGCAGAACCCACAAAGTGTCTATGGGGCCCTTCCTGTCCACCCCTGTATCACTTAAGTTTGGGGTGCCCCAGGGCTCAATCCTCTCTCCCCTGCTTTTCACGATTTACATGTTACCGCTGGGAAAACTAATCCAAAAACATGGCCTGACATACCACTGCTATGCAGACGACACCCAACTATATCTTTCCTTCAAGCCTGGTGTGACAGACCCAACTCTAACTATAAACGCCTGCTTACGTGAACTACAGCAATGGATGAATGACAACTGGCTGAAACTAAATGCAGACAAAACTGAAGTCCTTCTGATAGGAGGGCAGAGCAACTTAACTTGCAGTCTTCACCACTGGGAATAGGAGGCACGGATCTGCGCAGCTCTGATCATGTGCGTAGCCTGGGAGTTCTAATTGATTGGGATTTAAACTTCAGAACTCAAATCTCTGCTGTGGTGAAATCATCCTATTTTCACCTGAAGAACATTGCAAAAATCAAGCACCTCATACCCCCAGAAGATCTGCCAACTTTAGTCCACGCCTTCATCACATCCCGACTGGACTACTGCAATGCTCTCTACACTGGCCTTCCAAAAAAGGTCTTGTACCGACTACAGCTGATACAGAATACTGCTGCCAGACTGCTAACCAACCAACCCCGTCACTGCCACATAACGCCAGTCCTGCACTCCCTTCACTAGCTACCTATAGAATGGAGGGTCCTATTCAAGATCGGCCTACTGACATTTAAATCCCTGAATAATTTAGGCCCTGGATACATGAAAGATATGTTGCAGCTGCGTAGCAATCCCCGCATTCTCAGATCAACAGGTTCTAATAATCTAGTCATACCCAGAGTCCACTTGGAAACTTTTGGTCCCAGAGTCTTCTGTCATGCTGCCCCTACGTTTTGGAACTCCTTACCTCAACAGATCAGGACAGCTCCATCCCTGGACGTGTTTAAATCCAGACTGAAAACCCACCTGTTCAGTCTGGCATTTGCAGAAATATAACTTTTGTTGTGTGAATACTTCATCCTACTAATTACTGAATCTGAGAGAGTCTAAGCGCTTTGAGTCCTATGGGAGAAAAGCGCTATAGAAATGTTATTGTATTGTATTTAAAGGTATGGTTACATAGTGGTGAAACACAAAACTATGTATAAAAAGAGAGATTTTTTCATATCAAGTTTTGATCTGGTCTAAAGTACGGTACCAAATTTTTAGCTGTGGTTTAAAAAAATGATAACATATCTGATAACAGACACAACGAGTATATAAATAACAAAGGTATGGCTGCAAAGTAATAAAACACAAGGAGAAAGGAGAAAAGGAGAAGCTACCAAACACAAAACCACAGCCAATACATTAAAACCCCTGCCTTTACAGCCACACAAAACCACAGCCAATACATTAAAACCCCCTGTATTCCAGCCAGGAACCAAACCCTACATTAGATCGACAATAACACACATCCCCACAGCCAATACATTAAAACCACTGCCTTTACAGCCACACAAAACCACAGCCAATACATTAAAACCCCTACTTCTACAGCCACACAAACCTACAGTCAATTCATTAAAACCACTTATACAGTGGGAAGCCAATACTCCATAATCACATACAATATAGAGCCAATTCAGAGCCTTTCTTAAGATAATACTCCAAATTCCAAAAAAGATCTATCCACTAGATCCACTTACATTAGTCTACTATAAACAAATAAGAATAGTACTACACAATTAAATATACCAATTATTATAGGAAGGCAGAGATGTCATTACATGGAATGAAAAAATCCTTTATATATTTTTGTGTTTTATTACTTTGCAGCCATACCTTTGTTATTTATATACTCATTGTGTCTGTTATCAGATATGTTATCATGCTTTTAAACCACAGTTAAAAATTTGGTACCGTACTTTAGACCAGATCAAAACTTGATATGTAAAAATCTCTATTTTTTTATACATAGTTTTGTGTTTTACCACTATGTAACCATACCTTTGTTATATATACTCAATGTGTTTGATATCAGATTTGTTATCATGCTTTTAAACCACAGTAATAGTTCTAGTACTGGATTTTAGACCAGATTCAAACCTGTCATATGGATAACAGTGCAATAATTTGAATGCAATATAGATCATCAGGTTTTTTTTATATATATATGTATATTTTATTGTCTGTAGGTGTGTTATTGACCTGAGGAAGCGGGCAGAGACCTGTGAAATGCGTTGTCTACATGTATACCTATCTATTTTTAATAAAGAACCTTTTTTGAGTCTAGAACAGAGATAAGCCACCTCATTTTGTTATATATATATATATATATATATATATATATATATATATATATATATATATATATATATATATATATATATATATATACACACATACATACATACATACATACATACATAAAAGTGTTCGGCCCCCTTGAAGTTTTCCACATTTTGTCACATAACTGCCACAAACATGAATCAATTTTATTGGAATTCCACATGAAAGACCAATACAAAGTGGTGTACATGTGAGAAGTGGAATGAAAATCATACGATTCAAAACATTTTTTACAAATAAATAACTGAAAAGTGGGGTGTGCATAATTATTCGCCCCCCTTTGATCTGAGTGCAATCAGTTGCCTATAGACATTGCCTGATGAGTGCTAATGACCAAATAGAGTGCACCTGTGTGTAATCTAATGTCAGTACAAATACAGCTGCTCTGTGAGGGCCTCATAGGTTGTCTAAGAGAATATTGGGAGCAACAACACCGTGAAGTCAAAATAACACACCAGACAGGTCAGGGATAAAGTTATTGAGAAATTTAAAGCAGGCTTAGGCTACAAAAAGGTTTCCAAAGCCTTGAACATCCCACGGAGCACTGTTCAAGCGATCATTCAGAAATGGAAGGGGTATGGCACAACTGTAAACCTACCAAGACAAGGCCATCCACCTAAATGTACAGGCCGAACACGGAGAGCGCTGATCAGAAATGCAGTCAAGAGGCCCATGGTGACTCAGGACGAGCTACAGAGATCTACAGCTCAGGTGGGGGAATCGGTCCATAGGACAACTATTAGTCGTGCACTGCACAAAGTTGGCCTTTATGGAAGAGTGGCAAGAAGAAAGCCATTGTTAACAGAAAAGCATAAGAAGTCCCGTTTGCAGTTTGCCACAAGCTATGTGGGGGACACAGCAAACATGTTGAAGAAGGTGCTCTGGTCAGATGAGACCAAAATGGAACGTTATGTGTGACGGAAAATTAACACTGCACATCTCTCTGAACACACCATCCCCACTGTCAAATATGCTGGTGGCAGCATCATGCTCTGGGGGTGCTTCTCTTCAACAGGGACAGGGAAGCTGGTCAGAGTTGATAGGAAGATGGATGGAGCCATATACAGGGCAATCTTGGAAGAAAACCTCTTGGAGTATGCAAAAGACTTGAGACTGGGGCGGAGGTTCACCTTCCAGCAAGACAACGACCCTAAACATAAATCCAGGGCAACAATGGAATGGTTTATAACAAACATATTCATGTGTTAGAATGGCCCAGTCAAAGTCCAGATCTAAATCCAATCGAGAATCTGTGGCAAGATCTGAAAACTGCTGTTCACAAACGCTGTCCATCTAATCTGACTGAGCTGGAGCTGTTTTGCAAAGAAGAAATGGCAAGGATTTCAGTCTCTATATGTGCAAAGCTGGTAGAGACATACCCTAAAAGACTGGCAGCTGTAATTGCAGCAAAAGGTGGTTCTACAAAGTATTGACTCAGGGGGCTGAATAATTATGCACATTCCACTTTGCAGTTATTTATTTGTAGAAAATGTTTGAAATCATGTATGATTTTCGTTCCACTTCTCATGTGTACACCACTTTGTATTAGTCTTTGGGGCCGAATACTGTTGGAAGCCACTGTATGTACATACATACATATATATATATATATATATCTTACTAAACTCCAAGGGCGACTCCTCAAAAAACTTTTTCCAGTACAGTACCACACCTCCCAAGTGAGGTGACACTTCCCCCAAATTTGCGATCCAAGCAGATAGAGAGGAATAAAGAAGGAGAGCGACCGCCCAGCTCCGGTAGGACCCGGGATACCGAGCAGAAACAGTTTTTCTCTGCACGCGCATTTGGTGGTTGCAGGATAGCAACCCAACATTGTGAGTATATGATCTCACAAATACAAGCACCCAACCACATTAATGATACTGCACCATCAGGCTCCTGTTCTCCCTTTAAACCCACAGGTCCTGAGACGCCCAATTGCAGAGAGGGATTATCAGATTAACCCAATGCACTACCTACATACACAAATTAAAATCAATCAAATAATACAACAAGAAGATACACAAGAAGAATCACCAAAGTGAAAAGCCAAGTAGGGCAACTGAAAGAAGTTGTTGGCAGAACATAATGAGAGGAAAAAGAGGTGAAGAAACAGATATACCAACTCCAAGTAAATGTTAGGGATTAGGTCAACAGTGAGAAAAAAAGGGAAACATCCAGGGGCATCTCCAGCCATTTTGTCACTCCAGGCAAGAAAACCTGTGGCGCCCCCTCCCCCCCCCCCAACCGTGTGGTGCCCCCTGATGAAAATAATTGTAATGCACCAATGTTTCACCATAAAATAAAATAATTGTAATGCGACAATCTTTCACCAGAAAATAATCATAACGCAGCAATGATTCACCATAAAATAAATAATTGTAATGTGGGCAGCGTTCACCAGAAAATAATTGCTATGTGGTCAGCAGTCACCAGAAAATAAACATAATGTGGGCAGCGTTCACCAGAAAATAATCATAACGCAGCAATGATACACCAGAAAATAATCGTAATGTGGCCAGCATTCACCAGAAAATAATCGTAATGTGGGCAGCGTTCACCAGAAAATAATAATGTGGGCAGCGTTCACCAGAAAATAATAATGTGGGCAGCGTTCACCAGAAAATAATCGTAACGTGGCCAGCATTCACCAGAAAATAATCGTAATGTGGCCAGCATTTCACTACAAAATTATCCTAATGTGGCCAGCATGTCTCCCAAAAGATAATAGGCCGATGCACAAAAGGTATTATCGTGGAAAAAAACTTTTCTCAGCTTTTATTTACTTTTGAGCAAAAAGTGTCCAGCCCAAAATTATTCATACCCTTTACAAACTGTCACGGTCTGTGGGAAAAGCCAAAATTCTATACCATTCCAAATAATCCAAGCTGTTCTAAAGCATCCTAATTACCCTGATTAATTGGGAAAAGCTGTTTTAATCAACTTAACAGGTGAAAAACAGTAGCTCTCTGCAGTTGCTTTGAAGACAGTAATGGCTAAGACAAAGGAGCTCAGTGAGGACCTGTGGCTGCACATTGTGGCTGCTCACAAGTCAGGAAAGGGCTACAAGGCCATTTCTAAATGTTTTCACGTTCCAGTGGCTACAGTGCAAAGTATTATTAAAAAATACAATAGGTGGAAAATCTCAGAGAATGTGGTTGAAGACAAAAGTGACACCTGTGCTGGCCAGGAGGATAGTGAGAGAGGTGAAAAAGAATCCAAGGATCACCACCAAGGCCATCCTGGTGAATCTGGGCTCTGCTGGTGGCAATGTCTCAAGGCAGAAAATCCAACGGGCACCGCACACTGCTGAGCTCCATGGATGCAGACCAAGGGGGACGCCACATCTCTAGATAAGTCACACAAAAGCTCACTTGGCCTTTGCAAATGCTCTTCTGTGTTATGGTCAAATGCAACAAAAATTGAATTGTTTGGTCACAACGATGTTTCCTTCATTTGACATAAAAAAGAAGAAACCTTCAACCCAAAGAACACCATCCCCACTGTCAAACATGGTGGTGGGAACCTAATGCTTTGGGGGTGATTTTCAGGCAATGGATCAGGGAACTTAATCACAGTAAACGGCACCATAAAAAAGAGCAATACATGAGGATTCTTAGCGACATCAGGAAGTCTGCAGAGAAACTTAGCCTTGGGCACCAGTGGAAATTTCAGCATGACAATGACCCAAAACACACAGCAAAAGTAGTGAAGAAATGGTTAGCAGACAGTGGCCCAGACAGAGTCCTGACTTGAATCCAATTGAGAATCTGTAGAGGGAGCTAAAGATCAGGGTGATGGCAAGAAGACCTTCCAATCTGAAAGATTTGGAGCTCATTGCTAAAGATGAATGTGCAAAAATACCTGTGGAGACATGCAAAAAGCTGGTCTGCAATTATAGGAAGTGTTTGATTGCTGTAATAGCCAATAAAGGCTTTTCTATCGATTATTGAGAAGGGTATGAATAAGTTTGGACTGGACAGTTTTTGCTCAAATGTAAATAAAAGCTGGGAAAAGTTTTTTTTTCCTACAGTAATGCCTCTTGTACATCGTCTTATTATCTTATGGTAGACACCCATGTCATTTCCCTTCAAAAAATTACTTGCTGGTTGAAAAGAAAAGTAACTTTAAGTCAACATTTGCCAGGGGGTAAGAATAATTATGGGCAGCACTGTATGTACACACACCAGTGTTATAACTGCAAATCATAGACTCCTCCTAACATTCTCACTGCCTCCCCCATGGTGACAATCGTTCTAAACAAAGCACTACTGTTACTGTAGGAACTTTCTTAAAAACTCTGTATGCTCCATGGATTGGGGTATTGATGAGGAATGGTACATGGGGGTAGTAAAGGTGTTAGACACATGGGGGGGGATGCGCCAAAAAATGGGTGTGGCCATGACATTGTATGGGCGGAGCTAACATAATGATGTAACAGCGAGGCATAAGAAAGCAGTGTTTATGCCATGATGTGGTCAGACGAGGTTTCGCATCATGGGTGTGCAGAAACTGTGTGATGCTATTTATTAGTATACCGTAACCCCAAAGCAGCAAACATAGCCAACTATGACCATTAAATAATAAATGCAGCAACTGTTACACCAGACACCAGAAAAAACGCAATGTGGGCAAAATTTCAGCACAAAATCAATGCAATGGGCAACATTTCAGCACAAAATAAACGCACTGGGGAACGTCAGCACAAAATAAACGCATTGTGGGCAACATGTCAGCACAAAATAAACGCAATGGGCAAAACATGTCAGCACAAAATAAACGCATTGTGGGCAACATGTCAGCACAAAATAAACGCATTGCGGGCACAAAATAAACGCACTGCGGGCAAACATGTCAGCACAAAATAAACGCACTGAGGGCAACGTCAGTACAAAATAAACGCAATGTGGGCAACATGTCAGCACAAAATAAACGCACTGTGGGCAACATGTCAGCACAAAATAAACGAATGTGGGCAACGTTAGTACAAAATAAACCAGGGCTGTGGAGTCGGTCCAAAAATCCACCGACTCCGACTCCTCAGTTTAGGATTCCACCGACTCCACGACTCCGACTCCTCTAATTTGCATATTACAATTTTGTTGATTAAAAGTATGTAACATGAAATTCGTCTCTTAACTGCCAACGCTTAGGAATTTTACAAGACAACTGAAGTGAGAAGGATATGTAGACTACTATATTTATTCCCTTTAGACTAAAACTAGTCCTTGGTAAGAGTACTTGTAAAAGGTACAAACCGGAACAAAGAACATCTATCAGGCCCTAGGCAATGTAAGTGTGGGTGCATGTAAGAATGATGTGCAGGTAATCTGCAGGGGAATGAGGAGATTGTAAACAGACAACACCTCTGTGTTCAATGTGCACAGCATTCTCAGTGGATTCCCTGCAGCTCTGTGGGGAGTGCATATGTAGAGTATAGTACTACTGTGTAACAAAGTAAACCTGAGACAGATGAAATTAAAGTTTTATACATACCTGGGGCTTCCTCCAGCCGCCTTCAGGATAATCAGTCCCTCGTTGTCCTCCTCCACCACCTGGATCTTCTGCTATGAGTCCAGGTACTTGAGCCAGTCAGGCGTAGTGCGCATGCACACACTCCGCCGCCAGGAGCATACTACACCTGTGCAGCACTATTGCGCAGGTGCAGAATGTTCCTGGCTGTGGGAGCGGCATGCGGCCGGACAGCGCTGACTGGCTGAATTACCAGGACTCATAGCAGAAGATCCGGGTGGTGGAGGACAGTGAGGGACTGATTAGCCTGAAGGGGGCTGGAGGAAGCCCCAGGTATGTATAAAAGTTTACTTTTCATCCGTCTCAGTTACCCTTTAATTTGTAGTCACCAAACCAAATTTTAATAACATATCAAATTATTTTATTTCATCAGCAAAGGGAGTGCATACATTTGCATAAATCAGCATCAATGCAGAATTATTTCCATCTCGTTGACCATCTCTATTAGTGACACAGCTACACATCAGGCTTTATTCTTACAGCATAGATGTTATTTAGTATATATAAGAGATTGCTGTGTACACATCATATATACAGTCACAATCAGATATGTATATCTGACCTTAAAAATATGGGGACTGCTTTATTGAAGCAGCACAAGTAACTAATTTTGATTGGTTTATTTCATTTTTGTGGACTAAGCACAGCTATTACTGTATATATACTGTATATATACATTATTTTTAATGCCTATTATCTGAGAAATAGAACATTTTATCATATTTTCTATTTTAATTACAGTTACAAATTCATTAGGAGTCGGAGTCGGTGCATTTTTTCCCGACTCCGACTCCAGGCACCCAAAATTGCCCGACTCCACGACTCCGACTCCACAGCCCTGAAATAAACACAATGCGGGCAACATGTCAGCACAAAATAAACGCATTGCGGGCACAAAATAAACGCACTGCGGGCAAACATGTCAGCACAAAATAAACGCACTGAGGGCAACGTCAGTACAAAATAAACGCAATGTGGGCAACATGTCAGCACAAAATAAACACACTGTGGGCAACATGTCAGCACAAAATAAACGAATGTGGGCAACGTCAGTACAAAATAAACGCAATGTGGGCAACATATCAGCACAAAATAAACGCACTGTGGGCAACATGTCAGTACAAAATGAACGAATGTGGGCAAACGTGTCAGCAAAAAACGCATTGTGGGCAACGTCAGTACAAAATAAACGCACTGCGGGCAAACATGTCAGCACAAAATAAACGTACTGCGGGCAAACGTCAGCACAAAATAAACGCACTGCGGGCAAACATGTCAGCACAAAATAAACGCACTGCAGGCAAACGTCAGCACAAAATAAACGCATTGTGGGCAACGTCAGTACAAAATAAATTCACTGCGGGCAAACATGTCAGCACAAAATAAACGCACTGCGGGCAACATGTCAGTACAAAATAAACGCACTGCGGGCAAACATGTCAGTACAAAATAAACGCACTGCGGGCAAACGTCAGCACAAAATAAACGCACTGCAGGCAAACATGTCAGTACAAAATAAACGCACTGCGGGCAACATGTCAGCACAAAATAAACGCAATGCGGGCAAACATGTCAGCACAAAATAAACGCACTGCGGGCAAACATCTCAGTACAAAATAAACGCACTGCGGGCAAACATGTCAGTACAAAATAAACGCACTGTGGGCAAACATGTCAGCACAAAATAAATGCACTGCTGGCAAACATGTCAGCACAAAATAAACGCACTGCAGGCAACATGTCAGCACAAAATAAACGCATGTCAGCACAAAATAAACGCACTGCGGGCAAACATTTCACCAGAAAATAAACGCATTGTGGGAAAACATGTCAGCACAAAATAAACGCACTGCAGGCAAACATTTCACCAGAAAATAAACGCACTGTGGGCAAACATTTCACCAGAAAATAAACGCAATGGGGGAACAGTTCACCTGGGAAAAAAAGCATTTACTCACCTGGCAGAAGTCTCCTCTGGCGCGCTGCTCCTGGGACCGTCTTGTTCCTCATTCAGTCTCTCGCGCGCAGAGTGCAGGGCTACGGCAAGATGGCGCCCGAAGCCCTGTACTGAAGACACAAATAGTCTCCAGTACAGGGCTTCGGCAGCCATCTTGCCGTAGCCCTGCTCGCCTGCCGGTGTCGGAACACCGGAAACAACTAAGGAGGCTGGAGCGGGGCTGCAGGCAATGAACTGGCACGGCGTCTATAGACGCTGCTGCCAGTTCATGCAATACAGTGACCAGAGTCCCGAGGCCGGTACGTCCCGCTGCTAAAAGCGGGACGTTTCCCGGGACCTCATGCAGCCTGGGAAAGCGGACCCCGAATCCGGGACGCGTCCCGGGCAATACAGGACGTCTGATCACTCTATGGAAGCCCCCATTAGGAGACATTTCCCTGGGTCAGGCAGTGAGGTCACGCAGAAGGGGACACAGGGCAGGGCCAGATTTACCATAAGGCACTGTAGGCATGTGCCTACAGGCGCCTGATGATGGAAAGGCGGCTCACTCCCCTCCCCTAGCGCCTCCCTCCTTTCCTATGCAGCGTCCTGAGCGCAGCGTAAATGAAAGGTTACTTACCCAGCTCTCAGCATTTCACTGACCAGTTCTTCCTTCAGTCGGGGGCACCACTAGCTACTTAATACTGAGTGTAATTCTGGCTACCTACTGCTAAGGGGCAGCTGTAGTTATGACAAGGGAAGTCAAGGGAAGTAAGGGGACAGCTAGGCCAGCCAGCACACTTGCTGTTGCAAACTCGCTGTTTGGAGCGGTTTTGTAGGTTCATGGAGGGTGAAATCTAGGGTGCCAGGTCATCTGTGCCTATAGGCTCCTGTGATGTAAATCCGGGCCTGACACAGGGCGATTACTAGCTGTAAATAAAAATGAAACTATGTAATTACCTCCTATCTCAACACCACACCGACCCAGCAATAGCTGCTACCTTCTTCCGGTCCTGCCCTTCAGCTTCCTATCTGTGCGTTCCACCCTGGTATCAGTGCAGTGTTCCTGTTACAAGTAAGATCAGGTTTCCATCTTGTGGACAATACGGAAACTGCAATTACCATAATGATTCCTGTTACAGGTATCGCCATCTTGTGGTCAATATTCGAACCGCTGCCTAATTTCACTTTACTGTGTGTATGGGTTGTTGTTATTATAATGATAATATTTTTTTTTATTTATTTATTTATTTATATAGTACCGACATATTACGCAGCGCTGTACAGAGTATATTGTCTTGTCACTAACTGTCTCTCAAAGGGGCTCACAATCTAGTCCCTATCATAGTCATATGTCTATATATGTTTCATGTAGTGCATGTATCATAGTCTAGGGACAATTTTAGGAGGAAGCCAATTAACGTATCTGTATTTTGGGATGTGGGAGGAAACCAGAGTGCCCGGAGGAAACCCACACAGACACGGGGAGAACATACAAACTCCTTGCAGATGTTGACCTTGCCGGGATTCGGTACGGAGACCCAGCATTGCAAGGCAAGAGCGCTAACCACTACGCCACTGTGCGCCTTTCTCCTGTCAGACTCAAAGCGATTGCGAGGCAGTCACTAGACCGCACTCAGAGGACATTAACAGTGTTAGGGAGTCTCCCCCAAGAACTCCTTACTGAATAGGTAACCTAAATTAATGTTCAGCGCTGCGTAATATGTTGGCGCTTTATAAATACAATAAATAAATAAATAATAGGTGGCAAGATTCAAACCCAGGTCTCCTATATCATAGGCAGAGTCCTTAACCATCACACTAATGTCACTAGCTGTCCCTCAGAGGGGCTCGCAATCTGTTCCCAATCATAGGGAATGTCTATTGAAGTCTCGGGCCAATTTTAGGAGAAAGCCAATTGACTTATCTGTATATTTGGGGGATGTGGGAGGAAACCGGCGTGCTCAGAAGAAACCCCTGCAGACACGGGGAGAACATACACACGCCTTGCAAATATTGCCCTGGCTGGGATTCAAACCAGGGACCCAGCACTGCAAGGTGAGAGCACTAACCACTGCATCACCGTGCTGCCCATTGATGAGGACCGACCAGCACCAAACAAGTGAATACATGTTAGATTAATATGGTTATGTAAAGTTAATGAGCAGTTCTAATAATTCAAAGTTAACACTTTTTTTAAGGAGCTTAGTGAAGAGCCACAATTCAGCACCTGGCCAGTTTCGTTATGCCCCCCATCCTGTTATCATTCTGACATATAATTTTGGAATTACCCGTGTGAAGGGTACAAGAGACGCTGCCACCTGTGCCATGGTGAGCTGGGCTGCCTGCTGCTCTGCACCCTATACTGCTCAAACAGCTGCTGGACATGCTTCACCTGGGGAGGAGCTGGTACAGCTTATTGCACCATTTCCCCAGCCATCATCTCATGTAATGTGACAGGTCCTCTTTAGCCCAGTACTAGGGTGCTGCCTGTCACCCAGCATGCCTTATGTTTATTTCCTCTCATCTCCTCCCACTCCCAGCATGCCTCATATTTCTTTCCCCTCTCTCTCTCTCATCTCCTCCCAGCATGCCACATGTTTCCTCTCTCATCTCCTCCCAGCATGCCTCATGTTCCTTTCCTCTCTCATCTCCTCCCAGCATGCCTCATGTTTCTAGCCTCTCTCACTCTTCTCCCCTCCCAGCATGCCTGTTTCTTCCCTCTCTCCCCCCAGCATACCTCATGTTTCTTTCTTCTCTCTCATCTCCCCCCAGCATGCCTCATGTTTCTTCCCTCTCTCCCCCCAGCATACGGGTTGCCAGGTGTCCGGTTTTACACCGGACAGTCCGGTTTTTGGCCCCTGTGTCCGGTGTAAAAAAACATGCTAAACCGGACAATTAAGTTGTCCGGTTTTAGAGCCCCCCCGCAGCGCAGGAGGAGAACAGCGCAGCAGAGAGAGAGCTGGGAGCAGCGGTGGAGAAGGGGGGCAATCTCCCCCCCCCTTCCCTCACCTTAGGGTGCTCTCTCTCCCCCGCTGTCTCCTCCAATATGATATCCAGGCTGGCGAGTGGCTGCAGGCGGAACTTACCTCTGTGTCGCTCCAGCGCCGGAAGTTCGGGTCCCGCAGCCGCTGAGAATCTCATTCATGAGCCGGACAACACTATCAGTCTGAATAGTGTTGTCCGGCTCATGAATGATTCGGATCTTTGATCCGGATCTTTTTTGAGTGGAATCTCAGGCTCAGCGGCTGCGGGACCCGAACTTCCGGCGCCTGCGACAGAGGTAAGTTCCGCCCGCCACCCACCAGCCTGCTGCACATCATATTGGAGGAGACAGCAGGGGAGAGAGACAGAACCCTAAGGTGAGGGAAGGCAAGGGGGGGAGATTGCCCCCCTTCTCCACCGCTGCTCCCAGCTCTCTCTCTGCACTGTTCTCCTCCTGCGGGGGGGCACCTGGCTACCTATTCTGGGCACATATAGCCCCTGGCTACCTATTCCGGGCACATATACCCCCTGGCTACCTATTCTGGGCACATATAGCCCCTGGCTACCTATTCCGGGCACATATACCCCCTGGCTACCTATTCTGGGCACATATAGCCCCTGGCTACCTATTCTCTGGGCACATATAGCCCCTGGCTACCTATTCTGGGCACATATAGCCCCTGGCTACCTATTCTCTGGGCACATATAGCCCCTGGCTACCTATTCTGGGCACATATAGCCCCTGGCTACCTATTCTGGGCACATATAGCCCCTGGCTACCTATTCTGGGCACATATAGCCCCTGGCTACCTATTCCGGGCACATATACCCCCTGGCTACCTATTCTGGGCACATATAGCCCCTGGCTACCTATTCCGGGCACATATACCCCCTGGCTACCTATTCTGGGCACATATAGCCCCTGGCTACCTATTCTCTGGGCACATATAGCCCCTGGCTACCTATTCTGGGCACATATAGCCCCTGGCTACCTATTCTCTGGGCACATATAGCCCCTGGCTACCTATTCTGGGCACATATAGCCCCTGGCTACCTATTCCGGGCATATATACCCCCTGGCTACCTATTCTGGGCACATATACCCCCTGGCTACCTATTCTGGGCACATATAGCCCCTGGCTACCTATTCTGGGCACATATACCCCCTGACTACCTATTCCGGGCACATATAGCCCCTGGCTACCTATTCCGGGCACATATAGCCCCTGGCTACCTATTCTGGGCACATATAGCTCCTGGCTACCTATTCTGGGCACATATACCCCCTGGCTACCTATTCTGGGCACATATACCCCCTGGCTACATATACTGGGACATATATACCCCTGCCTACGTATACTGGGACATTTACACCCCTGCCTACATATACTGGGACATATATACCCCCTGGCTACATATACTGGGCACATATATCCCTGGCTACATATACTGGGAACACTGGCTGTTTGTCATTATGTGCATTTAGTGGTGAAAAGCTGTCTCTTTTGTGCATTTACTGGTGAAAAGCTGTCTCTTATTATGTGCATTTACTGGTGAAAAGCTGTGTCTTATTATGTGCATTTACTGGTGAAAAGCTGTCTCTTGTGCATTTACTGGGGAAAAGCTGTCTCTTATTATGTGCATTTACTGGCGAAAAGGTGTCTCTTATAATGTGCATTTACAGGTGAAAAGCTGTCTCTTATGTGCAGTTACTGGTGAAAAACTGTCTCTTATGTGCACTGGACCAGTACTACTGGTGAGGACAGTTAGTGACATGGCTATGTACTCTGTAATGTGCTGCAGAAGATGTCAGTGCGATATAAATACTATAAATTTTTTTTTTTAAAAAGCCCATTGCTTAGCCCCACTCTACATAAAAGTGTGCTTCTGACTCCGCCCCTAACTCCACCCCTAACTCCACCCCCTGTCCGGTTTTCTCCATCAGCCGACCTGGCAACCCTAAGCATACCTCATGTTTCTTTCTTCTCTCTCATCTCCCCCCAGCATGCCTCATGTTTCTTTCCTCTCTCTCATCTCCTCCCAACATGCTTCATATTTCTTTCTTCTCTCTCTCCTCTCCTCCCAGCATGCCTCATGTTCCTTTCCTCTCTCTCATCTCCCCCAGCATGTCTCATGTTCCTTTCCTCCCTCATCATCTCCTCCCAGCATGCCTCATGTTTCATTCCTCTCTCTCATCACCTCCCAGCATGCCTCACATTTCTTCCTCTCTCTCATCTCCTCCCATCAAGCCTCGCGTTTCTTTCCTCTCTCTCATCTCCCCCCAGCATGCCCCATCTTTCTTCCCTCTCTCATCTCCTCACAGCATACCTCATGTTTCTATCCTTTCTCTCTCATCTCTCCCAGCATGCATCATGTTTCTTTCCTTTCTCACTTGCAGAATTTTTGACATCTTACCATTTACAAATTTGCTCACTGAATGAAGTAGTTTTGGCCAATTATGCAATTTTTTTTCTAGCTTTTTTCGAAAGTGATTATTGGCAGCGACACAGTGACCATTTCCACACTGAGCTGTACTTTGCTCAAAGATGTGAATGTTTCTGGGGTATATCTGTTGAGAAGTAACTTTTATTTTGCAGATTATGGCCTCAATTCACTAAGCTTTATCATCAGTTTTACCTCATCAGTAAAATCTAATTCTGAATTCACTAAGGTATTATAGCTTTGTTGAACATTTTATCGATACAACATTCGATAAATATATAACACTTTAGTGAATTACAAATAAGATTTTACCCATGAGGTAAATTATCAAACGTTTGATAAAGCTTAGTGGGTTGAGGCCTATGTGTTCTATAATAACCGTTTTTCAGGTAATACATTGGCATCAGTTTTATTTATATATAGAAAATCTTATCACTAACTCCTCCCAGCTCTAGCAGGAAAAGTAAGGAATTCTGCCTCTATAGAAGAAAGCTACCTTAGAACTGTAAGTATTGTTGTGTGAGGTGAATTGCTGTCAGCAGTCATTCATTGGCAAGTGTGTAAGCCTGGTGCCTTCTTGTCTGAGTGGCAGTGACTGATACAAACACACCATCCTGTCACATTCCTGGCCAGCTGTATCTGTGTGCAGAAATTACCTGCTGAAGCCCCTCCCCCTCTTGTTCTGCTCTGCCTCACTTGTGCTCTGCGTGTTGGAAATTTCTGTGCAGGATGTGGCTGGGGGCGGATCCATCTCACAAATCAATGACAACATTTAAAGACAAAAGTACAACACATATCTGGTTTTGTGTGTTTTTAATACATTTTTTCATCTTTTTCATTGAGAAGCACAACAAAGCAATATAATACAAATACTAATATAATAAAGCTTACAGTAAGGAGAAGAGAGGACAACAATGAGGGGAAGCACAACCTCTGCAGGAAATAAGGAATAACCTGCACTGTACAATGAAGACATTAGATCTGATGAAGCTCCTCACATACAAGGCACAGCAAGACCCTCCTGCCTAAAGCCCATCTTGCTAAATAAATATACTTCAATACTGACCCAGCCCTGTGACAAGCTCCTAATTTCTGCTGCTGTAAGACCCCCACAGGGAGGAATGTAACAGCAAACTACTAAAACCTTCAGTGGTTTTCCTGCCTCATCTCTGCAGCTCTCTGGTCATCATCAGCCTTACAGAGTTACTGTACTAATACTTGACTGTGGTTAAAATGTCTCAAATGAAGATGAGCCTAATACTGCAATATACAGATAACTGAATACTGCCTTTAGCCCCCTTTTAAGGCATCTGGCAGTCACTCCTATTGTTCCTAGTACAGAATGACAACATAAGCCACAAAGAAGGGCAAGCAACATCAACCACTCCCTGAAATATTAGGGTAGTATGCTATGAGTGTGCAGTAAGGAACTAAAAAATATATGTGAAAACTAACCAAGGACAGTAGTTCCCTCAAAGACCGCACCACTCAAATTTTTAAATAATTAATTCATCATCTTTATTCAAAAACACTAAAAACCCTAAAAAACAATAATGGCATGTGGTGTACGCTGGTTTTTTCTGCATTCTGCACTTTCTATCTTTATTGCTACCTCTTTTTTAGTGGTTTATCTCAGCCTTTGTATACACACTGAAAAAAAACAAAGTATCCTTGCGCTCCTCTTTCAAAGACTGCAGACACACTCTTTCACAAATGAATCTTCTTAGTGCCTTAGTTCAATGCCATGTGCAGCTCCAAACGACAGGGCAAGAGACAATTCTAAAAAGAGGAAATGGAGCGCACGATAGTGCATTACCCAAGGTAAACTTTATTCGCATAAGAATTTTGGTACTCACAAGATTGAAGATAAAATCAGCGTTTTGTCAGCGGTACAGCCACCGCTTAACCTAGCAGACGATTCAGCGGTACCGCGCTGTGGCCAGCAGCGCGTTCTCCGGTTGAATTAGGAGCGCCGTCTCGCTGTGGGTCTGGGCGTGGCTGAGGTTCAGTGTGCGTATGGCGTCATGACGCGTTTCGGCGCTCCGCGCCTTCGTCAGATGACGTCCATACGCACCACACACTGTTTATGGGAGTCCTCTGAGCCGTTGTCATGGCTACAGGGCGCTTCCAGTGAAATCTGTTTCAATAACTTTATTGAAAACCAACAAATGGACGCCAGATAGCAATGTGCAGCCTGGCTTTAAACATAAAGGGGAACCCCGTGTAATTAAAACTTGGTGCTGGCGCACAGGACGCCGCCGCTGCATGCAGCTGCAAACACAAGTCTGGATAACAATATTGCACAACATTATATATATAAATAAAGGGTATGATATTAAAACCAAACACTAATTTGGTAACAGCTTAAATAAAAACATAAAAACATAAACAACCAGCTCGTAAACATTGAAATACATATAAGGTGCAGTATAACTGTATTCAAGCAATAGTAATTGAACCAATAAATCCAATAAAAATAGTGTCCAATTTTTGCTTCCCATTAGGGCTGCATGTCAATACGCAAAGCTACTTACGAGCTCAGCAAAGCATGGCAAGTGTCCATGAAAAGACATGCGTATGGACGTCATCTGACAAAGGCGCGGAGCGCCGAAACGTGTCATGACGCCATACGCACACTGAACCTCAGCCACGCCCAGACCCACAGCGAGACGGCGCTCCTAATTCAACCGGAGTACGCGCTGCTGGCCACAGCGCGGTACCGCTGAATCGTCTGCTAGGTTAAGCGGTGGCTGTACCGCTGACAAAACGCTGATTTTATCTTCAATCTTGTGAGTACCAAAATTCTTATGCGAATAAAGTTTACCTTGGGTAATGCACTATCGTGCGCTCCATTTCCTCTTTTTAGATTTGT